>NC_037673.1:119472948-119772948 GCF_003255815.1 Theropithecus gelada
CCCAGGCTGGAGTGCAGTGGCCGGATCTCAGCTCACTGCAAGCTCCACCTCCCGGGTTTACGCCATTCTCCTGCCTCAGCCTCCCGAGTAGCTGGGACTACAGGCGCCCGCCACCTCGCCCGGCTAGTTTTTTGTATTTTTTTAGTAGAGACGGGGTTTCACCATGTTAGCCAGGATGGTCTCGATCTCCTGACCTTGTGATCCGCCCGTCTCGGCCTCCCAAAGTGCTGGGATTACAGGCTTGAGCCACCGCGCCCGGCAGTATTATTATTACAGTCTATCTCTCCTTTAGATCCATTAATATTTGCCTTATGTATTTGGCTATTCCAGTATTGTATGTGTGTGTGTATAAAATTGTTAAGCCCACTTACTGAATTGACCCATATATCATTATACAGTGGCCTTCTTTGCCTCTTTTTATGGCTTTTGACTTGAAGTCTACTTTATCTGCTATGAGTTTAGCCACTCCTGCTCTTTTTTGGTTTCCATTTTCATGGAATATCTTTTTCCATCCCTTCACTTTCAATCTATGTGTGTCTTTATAGGCAAAGCAAGTTTCTTTTAGGCAGCATATAATTAGGTCTTGTTTCTTTATCCATTCAGCCACTCTGTCTTTTTATTGGAGAAATTTATTTATTTACATTTAGTGCTATTATTGATAGGTGAGGATTTACTACTGCCATTTTGTTACTTGTATTTTAGCTGATTTGTAACTCCTTTCCTCATTTCTTCTCTTGTGGTTAGGTGATTTTCCTGGTAGTGTGCTTTCATTTCTTGCCTTTTATTTTCAGGCATCAATTATAGGTTTTTACTTTGTGGTTACCATGAGGCTTACAAAAAATATCTTATAACAAGTTATATTAAATAGATGACAAATTTGATCACAAGGAAAAGAAACAAACAGAAAAAGCTATAAAACTCTACACCTTAACTCCGTCTTCCCCTTGTACGCCCTGCACCTCTTTGATAAGGTCAGTACTCCCTGTACTTCTTTGATAAGGTCAGTACTCCCTGCACCTCTTTTATAAGGTCATTGATCCTACTCAAGAGACAGTTGCCCTCATGACTTATCACATCTTAAGGGCCCCACCTCTTAATATTATCACATTGGTGATTAAGTTTCAATACATGAATTTTTGGGGGACACATTCAGACCATAGCAATCACTGAATGTTTAATTGTTTTAGCTCTGAATTTACCCATGTGGTAGATTGTTTAATGACCCCAAATCCCCTCCCTTACCTCCCAATTCCAGTATTCACTCCTCTTTATAATATGTCTTTGCTTCACATCCATCTAGAGGTGGTGTCCATTTCTCCATCCCCTTGAATTTTGGCTGACTTTGTTTGCTTTTATCAATAGAATGTGATGGAAGTGAGGTTGTTTGAGTTCCTGAGCCTAGGTATCAAGTAGCCTTGAAAGTACTGCTTTCACCTTTTGGAACACTGCTCAGAGCTGCCATGTAAGGAAACTAATCTAGTCTACAGGAGACTGGAAAGCCACATGGAGAAAAATCAAGGCACCCCAGCCAGCACCAACTGCCAGACATGTAAGTAAGGCCATCTGAGCCCTCCAGCCAAATAATCATCCATCTGCATGGAGCTACTTGAGAAAGCATGGGCAAAACCAGCAGAGAAATTGCCCGGCCAATTCACAGAAGTATGAGAAATGATAAACTGTTGCTGTTTTAAGACACTAAGTTTTGGGATGATTAGTTACATAGTAATAGATAGCTGACACAACCTGTCATAATCTTTTAACCTGTAATTATATACAGGAGCTTATTTCGTAAGGAAACCTTTTACAATTCCTCTGCATTCTTGCATTGTTCCTCATGCAGAGAAATTCTCTCTGTAATGAATGTTATTATTCGCCTGCCTAATAAAAGAACACCCTGAACTTCCAAGGTTAGTAGAGGAGGGAGAATCTCATATGGGGAGTGCTATTTCTCCCTTTCTTCTCATCACCATCACCACCCTGGCATGGATATAGACCCAGCTCCAGGTGAAGTTGGACCTACCAAAGACTTGGGAGTAAGGGAAAGGAGAAAATACACACACACATGCACACACACATGCACACACACATAAACACACACACACACGTACCATATTAGTATTCCCCAGAGAAACAGAACCAATGGGAGGTGTGTGTGTGTGTGTGTGTGTGTATGTGTGTTGTGTGTGTGTGTGTGTGTGTAGAGAAAGAGAGAGGGAGAGAGATTATGAGGAATTGGCTCACCTGATTATGGAGACTGAGAATTTCCATAATCTGCCATCTGTAAGCTGGAAACCCAGGAAAGCAGGTGGTGTAATTAAGTCCAAGTCTGAAGACAAGGAGACAATGACATAAGTCCCAGTCTGAGGGCAAGAGATGAGATGTTCTAGCTCAAGTAGCGAGGTAGGAAAAAGGGGTTAACTTCCTCCTTACTCCACCTTTTATTTTCTTCAGGCCCTCAACAGATGGGGTGACACTCACCCACACTGGGAATGGTAATAATCTTTACTAAGTTCACCAATTCAAATGCTGCTGTCATCTGCAACACCCTCACAGAGCCACCCTGAAAAAATGTTTACTGTGGATATCATGGCTCACTCAAATTGACACTTAAATTAACACATGTATCATTATACACTATAGTAACCATTATATATCATTATATATCATTATACTATAATGTAATACATAAAAGTGTGTCATACACACATATATAAAACCCAAGGTCACATAACTAGTAAAGAGAGGAACTAGGATTCAAACCCAGCAGTCTGACTTCAGAGTCTGTGCTATTAACAATTGCACTCCACTGCCAAAAAGAGTCATATGTGTGACTTCTAGGTGTGGCTATTCTAGGAGCCCCCAGGTACCAATCCATTGTAATGGGATTTTCTGCTGCACTGCCTCATTATCTAACTGCAGCCTGTCTCCTTGGGCCGGACACTGTTCTACCTCCATTACCTAAGGACACCCTCTTGTCTAAAAGTTTAGAGTCCAGGCCCAAGGGTGGCAGCTCCTTCATCCCAGATATGTAATGTGGGGATTCCCCTTCCCTTTAGGGTGTGGCAGATACTGTAAATTACCTTTCTAATTTCATTTAGATTTTAGCACCTTTTCTAATTTCATTTCAATTTTCCTTCTTGTACTATGCAGGCTGGAATGCTACAACTACATTCTTCAAGACTCCCTCGTAGCTAGTTTCTGCATGTAACCTGCTATTACCAAGAAGACACATTGCTTGAGACTAGGAGGCAGAGATGCTAAATGTGAATGATAGCTCCACAGAGAGAGAGAGATCAGATCTTGCAAAGTGCAGTAAAGAAGGCACTTGGATTTCCTGGGACAGCTGCTCTGGGGATTTTGGATTCCAAAGCCCAGTTCTCTGGTCTTTCCAGAAATTCTTACAAGGTGCGTACTACTGTTTAATGAATTATTCTCTGCTTAAACTAGATAACATGGATTCGGCTGTCTACAGTCAAAAATCCTGACAAATACAGGATAATACTGCACCCCCAACCACAGGAGTGGCTCCTACAAATGAAGCACATTGGAATACAGTAGTAGCCTGACTTCCATATGAGTAATCTCAAGGTTTCCCTTTGTTTCCAATTTCACTTGTAGGCTCCAATGTAAGAGTGGAAAAGCAGAGGTCATGATGGAGAGAATAGGAGTGAGCCCATAAAACCTGGTTTGGCTGGGTGTGGTGGCTCGCACCTGTAATCCTGGCACTTTGAGAGGCTGAGGCAGGCAGATCACGAGGTCAGGAGATCAAGACCATCCTGGCTAACACGGTGAAACCCTGTCTCTACTAAAAATACAAAACATTAGCCGGACATGGTGGCACGTCCCTGTAATCCCAGCTACTTGGGAGGCTGAGGCAGGAGAATCTCTTGAACCCAGGAGGTGGAGGTTGCAGTGAGCTGAGATCACACCACTGCACTCCAGCCTGGCGACAGAGCAAGACTCCATCTCAAAAACAAACAAACAAACAAAAAACCTGGTTCAATTATCAAATATTGAGTCAGGGATAGGCTGAGCCAGCAACAAAATCTACCCACAGGGACTTCAGGCCTCAGCAGTATGAACAAGGGAATCTACATCTGAAGATCAAGATCAAGTTGGTTGGAGAAGTAAAGCCAGGACACCAGGTCTAAATTGAGTTCCATGAACAGTATATGGCCAAGTCAGAAACCCTTTATGAAGACCCCTAGCCCCAACCACAGGTGTGCATGTTCTCATCTTAGTGGAACAATATATAGGACACGAGGACATGTCTTCACATTTAATTGGTGACCTTTGCCCCTGTGGTATGAGAAAACGGTATCTCCTACTCAAATATTGGAGAGATATTTTGGTTTAAAATGTAAACTGAGTCAGAGTTAATTTGTCTCAGTCAGCCAACATGTCATAAAAATATTTTAATCCAAGTATTTTCATAGTTTATCTTATATGTAAGATAAAGTAGAGCCAAAAGAAAGATGCAAAATCAAACCAAAGTTAAATTATTGCTTCTGATGGGACAAACCCTGTCCAGGAGAACTGTGGGGTCTTTCTTTGATTGACAGGTAGATTTGGGAATTTTTAGAGGAGACCAATCCTTTTGGGGCAAGGGAAGACGCAGTTGCAAAATACCGCTTGCTGGTTCTTTGGAAAAAAAAAAATAATAACAAAATCGATAGACCACTAGCTAGATTAACCAAGAAAAGAGGAAAGAAGATCCAACTAAGTTAAATTAGAAATGAAACTGGAAACATTACAACCAACACCATAGAAATGCAAAAGATCATTTGAGATTACTATGACACCTTTATGCACACAAACTAGAAAACGTAGAGGAAACTGATAAATTCCTAGGGCAATACAACCCTCCTAGATTAAATCAGAAAGAAATAGAAACTTCGAACAGACCAACAACAAGCAGTGAGATTGAATTAGTAATTTAAAAATTGCCAACAAAAGAAAGTCCAGGACCAGATGGAATCACAGCTGAATTCTACTGGACTTTCAAAGAAGATTTGGTCCCAATCCTACTGAAACTATTCCAAAGGATTGAGAGAGAGGAAACCCTCCTTAAATCATTCAATAAAGCTAATATCACCCTGATACCAAAGTCAGGAAAGTACACAACAAAAACGGAAAACTACAGACCAATTTTCCTGATGAACATAGATGCAAAAATCCTCAACAAAATACTAGCTAACTGAATCCAACAGCACATCAAAGAGAATTCGTCATGATCGAGTTTCAGAACAGGGATGCAGGGATAGTTTAATATATGCAAGTCAATAAATGAGATTTATCACATAAACAGAATTAAAGACAAAAAACCATATGATCACCTCAATAGATGCAGAAAACGCATTTGAAAAAAAATCAGTATCCCTTTAGATAAAAACTCTCAACAACCTAAGCATAGAAGGGGCCTACCTCAAAATAGTAGGAGCCATATATGATAAACCCACAGCCAACATCATACTGAATGGGAAATAGTTGAAAGCATTCTTCCTGAGAACAGTAACGAGACAAGGATGCCCACTTTCACCCCTCCTATTCAACATAGTTCTGGAAGTCCTAGCCAGAGCAATTAGGCAAGAGAAAGAAATAAAGGGCATCCAAATTGGAAGAGAGGAAGTCAAACTACCACTGTTTGCAGATGATATGATTATATAACTATAAAATCCTAAAGACTCCTCAGAAAAGACTCTTAGATTTGATAGATGAGTTCAGTAAAGTCTCAGGTTACAAAATTGATGTATACAAATCAGCAGCACTGCTATTCACCAACAACAACCAAGCTAAGAATCAAAATAAAAACTAAATCCCTTTTACAATAGCTACAATAAAATAAAATAAAATACTTAGGAATATACCTAACCAAAGAGGTGAAGTATCTCTACAGGGAGAACTATAAAACACTGCTGAAAGAAATCATAGATTACACAAACAAATGAAAATGCATCCCATGTTCATGGATTGAAAGATTCAGTGTTGTGAAAATGACCATACTACCCAAAGCAATCTACATATTCAATGAAATTATCATCAAAATATCAACGTTTTCATGAAGTTAGAAAAAACAACCCTAAAATTCATATGGAACCAAAAAAGAGCCCACATAGCCAAAGCAATCCTAAGCAAAAAGAACAAATCTGGAGGCATCACATTGCTGGACTTCAAATTCTACTACAAGACTGTAGTTACCAAAGTTACACCAGCATGATCTTCCACAAAGCATACAAAAATATACACTGGGGAATGGACACCCTATTTAATAAATAGTGCTGGGAAAACTGGCAAGTCACATAGAGAAGAATTGAAACTGAATCTGTATCTCTTGCCTTATGCAAAAATCAACTCAAGATGGATCAAAGACTAAAATAAGAGCTGAAACTATAAAAACTCTAGAAGACAACATTGAAAAAAACTTCTAGACATTGGCCTAAGCAAAGAATTCATGCCTATGATCCCAAAGGCAAATGCAACAAACACAAAAATAAATAAATGGGACCCAATTAAACTAAAAAACTTCCGCAGAGCAAAGAAATAATCACCAGAACAAACAGACAAACCACAGAATGGGAGAAAATATTTGCAAACTATGTGTCTGACTGATATCCAGAACCTACAAGAAACTCAAATCAGCATGAAAAAACCCAATAATCTCATCAAAAAGTGGACAAAGGACATAGACATTTCTCAAAATAAGATATACAAATGGCCAAAAAACATGAAAAAATGCTCAATGTCACTAATCATCAGGGAAATGCAAATTAAAACCGTAATGAGGTACCGCCTTACTCCTGTAAGAATGGCTATTATTAGGCCAGGTGCGGTGGCTCATGTCTGTAATCCCAGCACTTTGGGAGGCTGAGGCGGGTGGATCACTTAAGGTCAGGAGTTCGAGACTAGCCTGGCCAACATGGGGAAACCCTGTCTCTCCTAAAAATACAAACATTAGCCAGGCGTGGTGGCAGATGCCTGAAATCCCAGCTACTTGGGAGGCTAAGGCAGGAGAATCACTTGAACCTGGGAGGCAGAGGTTGCAGTGAGCCAAGATTCCACCATTGCACTCCAGCCTGGGTGACAGAGTGAGGCTCTGTCTCAAAAAAAAAAAAAAAAAAAAAAAAAAAAGATTGGCTATTATTAAAAAGTCAGAAAACAATAGATGGCATGGATGTGGAGAAAGGGGAACACTTGTACACTGCTGGTGGGAATGTAAATTAGTGCAACCTCTATGGAAAACAGTATGGAGATTCCTTAAAGAGCAAAAAGTTGATCTACCATTCAATCCAGGATTCCCATGGCTGGGTATCTACCAAAGGAAAAGAAGTCATATGAGAAAGACACTTGCACACATGTTTATAGCAGCACAATTCACAAATGTAAAGATGTGAAACCAACCTAAGTGCCCATCAACAAATGAGTGGATAAAGAAAATGTGTTATATATACACCATGGAATACTACTCAGCCATTAAAAGGAACAAAATAATGTATTTTGCAGCAACTTGGATGGAGTTGGAGGTCATTATTCTAAGTGAAGTAACACAGGAGTGGAAAAGCAAAAACCATATGCTGTCACTTACAAGTGAGAGCTAAGCTTTGAGCTCACAAAGGCATATCATACAGAGGGATATAATGGACTTTAAAGACTCAGAAGAGGGAGGGTGGGATGGGAGATAGGGATAAAAAAACAAGTCCAGGCAGTTCACCATTGAAGAAGGGTCTCTTCATGTCATGACTGTTATTAGCTGCATATCCCTAAAGGCAGAATGCCCAAACTTGAAGAATTGTATTCCCTGGAGTTTCCTCTTTTTCCTCTTTGTCCATAACATGAATCAATAATAAGCTTCTTAAGACTGCTCTTGTATTAGATAATCATTTTTACTCTACAAAATTGTTGGAACTTACATCATCCGCAACAAATTAAAATTCTTTTTCTTCCCTCCCCTGTTTTTCAACCCTTTCTTCCTTTTAAAATTCATAACCTCTGGTCATTACTTTGTGGTTTTATCTGACATAAAACCACTTTAGCTGACTAAGGTGATTACTTGTGAAAGTACCATAATTATCTTTATTACATATTCCTGAGTTACATGCGTTACATAATTAGCACAAATATCTATAATAGAGTAGAAAAAACACAATAGAGCGTCCTAGATAACATGGAAGATTGAACCTATTTGTCTAATTTTGCTCCCTCCTGAAACCCTACAAAAACTATAGCAGAGAGATTTAAAGTGAAAGGTAAACTCATCAGGGCAGAGTGGACAAAACAAGAGATAAGAACAACATTTTGTAAATGAGAAAGCAGATGGACAGGAGGCATCTTAGCAAATGCAGGAAACCAAAATCTAAGCCTGCAGGGGAAAAAGCTGAGAACTAACCTGATTTTGAAGCACAGTCCTCAAAAGGCTTGAGCAGTGGCAGCACCACTTGGTTTGAGCATAAAGGCTTCGTTTGAGGAGGAGGAGGGCTGGACCAGAAGGAAGAAGTTGGGTGGTGAAGAGCAAAACACAGAGGCTCAAATGACAGCTGTTGAGGGAGTGAGCAGGCCCTTCTGCCGGCTGCCCACTCCACCCTGGGAACTGGCCCCTCAGCCCAGGAGCTTTATTTCCTGCAGAGGGTGAACTGATTATATCCGGACTGGGAAATGCCAGGCAGGGCTTTTTGGGGCTACCATATTAAAACAAGGAAGTTAGGCAAATGTTTGTGCACTGGATGCTGAATCCTTTCTGTTTTTCCTCCCACTTGACTCTCCGAATACAGAAAGTTATTTTTTTTCCTTCTAGGCAGGAAGAGAGAAGAGTATCCCAGCTGGGAATTGACCAGCCCTAGAAAAAAGACCTAAAGATACTGACTGATGCCAAAAGGTGCCCCAAAATAACCCAGTCAGATAATTCTTCAATTAAGTTCATCATGGATAAACTCAAAGCAAACGTCTCAAAATTTCCAATCAGCTTTCCAGTTCCCCATAATAAACATAAGCAGACAGCCAAAGGTTGCCAGGCATGTAGGGGTGTCACTAACCAAGAAGACAGAGGTGAAAGTGAACCAACAGAAAGAAAAGCAATTTGGAGAAATTAGAAGCAATGCAGAAAGAAGAAAACTAAATGAAACAAAACCCCAAAAAGGTCATTAATATTTACAGAATGTTAAGAGAAGATACTACATTTAGGTAACAAATGTTATTAACCAAAAAACAAAACAAAAACATAAGAAGCTTCAAAAAACAAAAATTAATTTTTAGAAATTAAAAGCATAATAGCAGAAATGTTGTGGTTGGAATGTGAAATACTGAAAAAGTTGAATCTTTCAGAAAGTAGAGAAAAAAGGCAAATGGAAACTACAAGATAAAAGATAATAAAATTATATAACTAGTACTGAAGTTCCAATAATAGCAGTTTTTCTTTCTTTTTTTCTTTTTTACAAAGAGAACATAGAAAACAGAGTGGAAGAAAGTATAAGAAAGTACTTTTTAAAAAAATCTCAGAACTGAAGAACATGACTTGACTTAATTGGCCCATGGGGTGTCAAGCATCATGATTTAAAGTGACCCACACCAAAACATATCAATTTAAAATTTTGAAATAAGGAGAAGATTCTCTAAGTTACAAAAAAGGATAAACAAAACAGGTCACATACAAAGGATCAAGAGTCAGAATGGTTTCAGACTTCTCAACTGCATCACCAGAAGCTAAGAGACAGTGGTGGAATCACACCAAATTCTGAAGGAATTATTCCCAGCCTACAATTCATTACTAGTCATGATATCTATCTAGTATAGAAAAAAAGACATTTTTCAGACTTGAAAGTTCTAAAAACTATTACCTCCCCTGCACCTTTTCCTAGGAAGCTTCTGAAGGCTGTACCTTGCCAAAGCAAGGGAGTAAATAAACCAAGAAAGAGTAAGACACAGTATATGGCACCAGGAAGCTTGAACATGGGAGTATGGTAACAGGAATCCTTGGGATAATTGGGAACAGGATATTAGGGTAACAGTTACACAGCAGGAGAGGAGGGAAATCAGTCCTGACTGGAGCAGTGTGACTCAAGAGATAGCCTAGTGCTATTGTGCTTCCTTTTCCACCTCATAATGCTGTTAGAAGCTGTGTCCCACCAACACAAGAGAGTGCACCAAGCAAGAGGAAGACATGAGTCCCACGAGACAGAGAATCTAAACCCAGAGATGGGCAAAGGCAGTTCAGGGATGACAGCCAAATGAGGTCTCAAGATGGCAGCTGCCAGTAGGTGTGGTAGTAATAAGCTTAGACAGAAGGATAGAAGGAGAGTGGAGTCCTCTAGAAGGGCATCTTTTAAAAAAAATTATATATATCTATACATATAGAAATATATCTGATAGATTAGCTGGATGAGATTGGTCTGTGAGTGAAATGTTTTAAAAGGTTTTTGGGAGATATAAGAACAATTGATAAGAAACTAGCAAAGAAAGTAAGCAAATGGAAAATCAAGGCAATTATTAACTTCAGGAAAAGCAAAGGGTGTATGATGTTGAATATATTTAATCTAAAACTGTACCATGTACTGGTAGGATGAAGGAGGTGAAGCAGATGGATGGTGGTGGAAGAAAATGAAATCCTCAGACCAGGCACCATGGCTTACTTCCGTAATCCTAGCACTTTGGGAGGCTGAGGCCGGCGGATCACCTGAGGTCAGTTCAAGACCAGTCTGGCCAACATGGTGAAGCTTATGTCTCCAAGCTGTCTCTACTAAAATAAAAAATTAGCCGGGCATTGTGGCACACACCTGTAATCTCAGCTACTAGAGAGGCTGAAGCAGGAGAATCTCTTAAACCCAGGAGGTGGAGGTTGCAGTGAGCTGAGATCACACCACTGCACTCCAGTCTGGGCGACAGAGCAAAACTGTCTCAAAAAGAAAAAGAAAATGAAATCCTCAACTCTCATACTAGAAAGTCAAGTGATATTGTCTAAAACAGAGGACAAAAAGACAGCACAATTTTATATTTAGTGTAACTATATAGTGTTTAGGAGTGAAGTATGATGTTTGCAGCTTACTTTTAAAGGATATACTGAATGCATGTGTGTATATAATTGTCTATATATATAAGGTAAAAAAAATTTATAACAAAAGTTATGGATAAGAACATATGACTTAGAAAAATTAACATGTGTAAATCCTACAAACAATACCTCAAAAGTGGTACTCTCTGAAGACAGAGACCAGGAGTGTAGTGAAAGGTGAGTCAGGGATTGGTGTTTTTGTGAGAAGCCTTGTAGCTGTTACTGTTTTACTTTCTAAACTATGAACATGCTTCACTTAGATTGAAAACAAAATTTTATTTAAAGATGTAAAGAAAGGGGAATAAAGGACTCATGGTCCAGTTACATTCTACCAGTAACTACTTACATAACCCTGGGCAAATCCTTAACCATAGAGGATAACAGAGTTCTGGACTATTGTATGAAGAAAGTTCAATGATTTCAAGTTAAAATCATTGATTCTCTGATAAGACACAGGCTTATTTATTTTTTCAAACTTTGTCTTTTTTATTACTTTAAATTTATGTGTCTAAAAGTCCAAAACTATTTCCAGATTATCAAATTGCACTGACTAGAAAGGTAATTTTTCAGTGAGGATAACTTTAGCTGTTTATTTCACAAAAATTTGCACGTGTACTCAGATTTATCTTCCTCACCACTCAACAAGAAAACCTGGTCTTCTAGATTCCTAGGCTCTAACATGGAAAAAAAATATGGAGCACGTGGAACAAAAATAGCTCAAATGTAGGATCACTTGGGGAATAATTTGGACTTACACAGTTACATGAAAAATCTCCAAAGTCATATTCGCCAGAATTACATCCAAGAACAACGTTTTATTTAGCAACTAACTGAAATGAATAGCAGCTTCAGTAGCTCTAAGCAAAGGCTCTATTCATCAAATTTAAGGACACAGGCAAAGGAAATTGATTCATTTCTGGACCTGATTGAGTTTCCACAGTTAGATGCATTGGAGGGAGACACGACCTGAATGCTCCAATTCTGTGGTTATTGCCTGCATGTAATCTGGTCTGGAGCACCCCGCCCTTGTGTCCTCAAGTCCAGCCAGGCTCACCACATGGAAGATACTCTTATCTCCATACTATTTTTGGGATAACCAATGAAATCTTTAACAAAACGTGTGATCCTTCAGCGAAAATACAGCTTTCCCTAGGAGACGCCCATACATGTGAAATAGGAGATGCATGAAATATTGGAACGTCTTATGAAGAGCAGGGCTCAGCTTGGTATCTTGCACTTTGTTGGTGCCCTGTCATGCTTGTTGACTCAAAGGCCTCTTGTTAAATGTATTGTTTGCCACTGTTATAGGATTTATTTTCACCTTCCTCCCCATAATCTTGAGAATCTAATTGGGAGCCAGAAGATTCTTCTCCTGTGGCATGTTCTCACCACCACTTTCATAGGTCTTTAGACCACTTGATCACTGGTTCAATGTCTCAACCAAACTGTTAGAGTCTAAGCTCTGTGAAGGCAGGGGCCAAGTCTGTCTCATTCACACTCCATAAGGCAAGGCCGATAGCGGGTGCTTAGAAAATACTTGTTAGAGGAGCATTCATCCACCCGGCAATCCAGGCTTGGTTCTGGTTTTCTATTCTCAACATTCAGGAGGCTTGTTTGATGTTGGGATGCTAGGTTCCTTAGTTAAGTCATTAACTTGGGTGTGTAAGCCTTGCCCTTAAATTAACTTGGGTGTTTAAGCCTCGCCCTTAAGGGCACTGGGATTGAGCCGCAATTTGACCAATTAGCAATGGGACCTCAGACAATTTACTTAAACTCTGTGAGCCTTAGTATCTTCATCTCTAAAAAGGAGGTGATAATGACACCTTCTTCACAAAATTTTGGTGATAATTAAATAAGATTTTTATATTTATATATGTGCCAGAACCATATACATAGTGTCTAGGACAGAATCTAGCACATCCTAAGTACTCAATAATGTTAGATCTTTTCTGTTTACTACCCAAGCTACTGATGCATATAATTTCTTGCACATAGTAATAAAGGGCTGAAAACTATTTTTAATAGTCCAAAAATAGAATTATTATATTTACTTATGATAATATTAACTAAAATGCTAAGTTCTTTTGGGAAATGTATTAACACATCCCATGCTTGCAAGTAATCTTTCTTGGTGCATACACATCTTAGATTAATTAAAAATAGGAAAATGAACTAGTTATATATGTAACTTGGTATATAAAAACCCTGATATGGAGTTCATGAAGTGTCCTTGGTTACTTAGGATTCCAAGAAGTCCTTTTTTAAATTTTTTATTTTATTTAGATTTGGAGGTACATGTGCATGTTTGTTACATGGATGCATTACATACTGGTGGTGATTGGGCTTCTAGGGGGCCCATTACCCAAATAGTGAACATTGTACCCAACAGATAATTTTTCAACCCTCACCCTCCTTGGTTATTTTCAACCATCTGTTTTGATCCTGGCTTCCAACTCCAGAATCGTGATGGGTTTACAGAATTTTGGGGACTGATGTGTTTGCTGCTGAACAATTGTAGTGTGTTTAGTAATAAAACAGAACCAGTATCATAACAATAACATTACCTATTCTGAATGGACTGACCTATTATAATTTTGCCTGAAACTCATGACAATTGCATATGTTTAGTCTGTGTTAGAGAATTTTACTGCTAATTACCAAATAGTACAAAATGAATAATTTTTACCAAAAAAAAAAAAAATAAATAACTTGCCGGGTGCAGTAAGGCTTTGATTATTAGATGGCAAGAATGTTACAGTGGCATGAAATGACTATGACATTATCAAGAAAAATGGATTTATATTTAAATAGTCTAGACTATTTGTCAAATCCTATAAAACCCTCAACTGTCTTGTATTTTACCCTAAAAAATATTTCAAGAAATTATCAGCTAGCATACTTTGGAGAGATGGTATAGAGATATAAAGTCAGAGAAGAGTAACTACTTACCAGTCTCATAAATATGCTATGAGACCCTAACTATTTCATCAGACTTTACTTCTTTACAATCAAATTTATTTGAGACTGCTTATGTTATTCAAGAAACAGAGAGAGAAAGAGAAACTTGATCTTTTGTTAGTATTTCCTAACTAAACATTAAACCATTGCAACCATGGAGTAAGCCCTATTTATGTTTTCTTAAACTAAAGATGTTTTAATATCCCCCCATATTTTTATCATTGCTTTGTTGAAAATATTGTGAAAACCTGCTGTATTAGTCCATTTTCATGCTGCTGATAAAGACATACCTGAGACTGGGCAATTTACAAAAGAAAGAGCTTTATTGGACTTATAGTTTCACATGGCTGATGGGGGGCCTCACAATCATGGCAGAAGGCAAGAAGGAGCAAGTCAAATCTTCCATGGATGGCAGCAGGCAAAGAGAGCTTGTACAGGGGAACTCCTCTTTTTAAAACCATCAGATCTCACGAGACCCACTCACCATCACAAGAACAGCATAGGAAAAACTCACCCCCATAATTCAATCACCTCCTACTGGGTCCCACCCACAATACATGGGAATTATGGGAGTTACATTTCAGGATGAGATTTGGGTGGGGACACAGCCAAACCATATCACCTGCTTCAAGGAGAACTTATACACCACAAATACTCATGTGTCACTTGTGACTGTTTGGCATATAAAATGACTCACATTTCTGTCACCTGTATGTAAAGAATTTATGATGTATGTTTATCTTCCTTGCCTAAGGTCACTTCTACAATGAGACTTGACATTCTAGAGTAAATTTTGTAAATGCTGCCTTCTTGTCTGAATAAAAGTGATCTATTGTAATCCTTTTATTACAAAATATAAATTAAAAATAGAAAGTTGTGGCTGGGTGTAGTGGCTCACGCCTGTAATCCCAGCACTTTGGGAGTCTGAGGCAGGAGGATTGCTTGAGTTTAGAAGTTTAAAACTAGCCTGGGCAACATAGCAAGACCCTGTTTCTACAGATATATATAAAACTAGACAGGTGTGGTGGTGCACATCTGTAGTCCCATCTACTTGGGAGGCTGAGGCAGGAAGATCGCTCGAGCTCAGGAGTTTGAGGCTGCAGTAAGCCATGATTGGGCCACTTCACTCCAGCCTGGGTGACAGAATGAGATCATGTTTCCAGAAAAAATGAACAAAATAGACAGTTGTGGGTACACTTACCACAACTTGGATCTTGTAAAAGTACGAAAGGGAGCTTTCAGTTTTCTTACTGAGTATACATTTTAATGACTCAATAATGATAATATCTAGCATTTTATATCACTTTTACATGACATAAATATACAAAATATACATAAATATACCAAACAATATCTCATCTTGTTCCTACAATAATCATATGAAGCAGGTGGTACAAATATTATTAGTCTTGCTTTGCAGATGAGGAAACTGAGACTTGGAATTTAAATTTCTTGCCCATAGTGAAGTGGCTAATAAGCACTAAAGTCAGGACTCAATCTCTGGTCCTCTTACTCCTAGTTCTGTAATTTTCCCCCTTTTTAAAAAGACTGAGATGACATTCACGTAACATAAAATTAACAACTGTAAAGTGTACAATCCAGTGACATTTAGTATATTCACAATATTGTGCATTCACGACCTCTATCTAGCTCCAAAACATTTTCATCATCCCTAAAGAAAACTGCATGCTCATTAAATAGTCATCTCCCCATCCCTTTTCTCTGGCCCCTGGTACTCACAAATCTGCTTTCTGTTTCTGTGGTTTTGCCTTTTCTGGATATTTCATAAAAATGGAATTATACAATATGTGACCTTTTGCATCCAGATTCCTTTACTTAGCATAAGGTTTTCAAGGCTCATCTTCACGGTAGCATGTATCAGTACTTCATTTCTTTTTATGAGTGAGTAATATTCTATTTTATACATATGTACATATCACACTTTCTTTGTCCAGTGATGAACATTTGGATTGTTTCTAGTTTTTGGTTATTGTCAAGAGTGCTGCTATGAACATTCATATACAAATATTTGAGTGCCTGTTTTTTGTTCTTTTGGGTATAGTCCTGGGGTGGAGTTTCTGAGTCATATGGTAATTCTATCTTTAACTTTTTGAGGGACCACTAGCCTATATTCTATAGTAGCGACACCATTTTACATTCCCACCAGAAATGGATGAGGGTTCCAATTTCTCTAATGCTCACCAACTTGTTACTTTGCATTTTGTGTGTTTAAAAAAATTATAGCCATCCTAGTGCTTGTGAAGTTCTACCTCATTGCACTGTAGTTTTGATTTGCATTTCCCTGGTGACTAATGTTGATCATCTTCTCATATGCTTGTTGGCCATGTGTGTATCTTCTTCGGGGAAAAATGTCTATTTAAGCCCTTTGCTCATTTTTTAGTTGGGTTGCTGTATTTCTGTTTTTTTAAAAAGAAATTATATTTTCTCCTCCTAAAATTCCACAGTGTGCCTTTGGAAAATTTACCTCCTTGCTCCATAACGATGGTTATGTAAGAAAAATGTAGTTATCACATTCTTGAGATTCTCTGATATTGTAGAGCTGTGTTTGTGTGTGTGTGTGTGTGTGTGTGTGTGTGTGTGTGTGTCTGTGTGTGGTGTGGTGGGGAGTTATACTTACCTATGAGTACATATAGAAATTACCACAGGAGGTGAGTTCCACAGGCGGAGTTGATAACCTAAGATGCAAAGGGTGAGATTATCCATTTGTCCATCCCGGTGGTGCTGTCCTTAGGCTGGGGAAGTCGCTCAGATGAAAAGCCAGGCTGAATGGCAGGGACAATGGCAGATGTGAGAATGTGGGCTCTATTTTACTTGGGCCAGGAGGAAGAGGCGTTGTCTGGTGTGCTGCCCTGTGTCAGAGAATACCGTGGCACCTGCTTTGGAGTAAAAGGTAAGATGCAGGTGTCAGTGCGAGTGAGAGTAAGGGAGAAAGCCAGACACACTACTAGCTGGAACAGCCTCCTTGGCCAGAGAGTATGATCTTGGGCCAGACAATTCTCTAAGGAAGTCTTAATAATTTGTATGGTGTTTGTATTTTGAGGAACAATTTCCTTTTTGTCTGTCTTGGCACTGAGTACTGCTCTTTGTGAAAACACCAGTCTGTCTCAGGTATGCTAGGGAGAATACAGCAAAGGGTTCTGGGCAATATTTGGTCTTGAGGAGGCAGGATGCTCCCAGAGCCAAGTGAGGGGGTGGCTACAGTGGAAATAAGGATGAGAAGACACCAGAGGAAGGAAGAGATTTCCTCTGAGACCCTCCCTGACATCCTTTATGTTTGGCCCTCAAAAGGTTGGATGTTCTTTTGCAAATGTGACTGGACAATACTTTGAGATGCTAATTTACAGACTTTTCTCTTCCCGTATTTCCCCTCTTTGCCTCCTTCCTTTCAATCAGATAGTTGGCAGTCATCCATAATCTCAGGAGAAGACAGCAAACTGGCTAAAAATCAAAAGCACATGGTAAGTTACTTGTTTTGTGCTCTAAATGACTACATCTTTAGGGACACAATAGATTCTGGGTTTGAACAAAATGGGAGAGGGAGGAGCTTTCCTCTAAATGTGAAAAATATTTTCCTGGGTCAGGGTGGGGGAGAATTAAGGAGGTAAATGGGTATGAATGCATACAGAAGTGGGGGTCCAAAAGGGTCCTTCACCATGCTTTCCAACAGAGCCTGGATGCAGTGAGACCCCAGGAAGTGAACAGGTGTATGGGAGGTGCAAGGACAAATGGTCCCCCCAAAATGTTCACGTTCTAATTCTCAGAACTATGTTACCTTGTGTGGCAAAAAGAGACTTTATAGGTGTGATTATGTGAAAGATCTTGAGGTGGGGAAGTATCCTGGAATACCCAGATGGAACTGATGTGATCCCAAAGCCCCTTATAAGAGGGAGGCGGGAGAGCAGAATCAGCGAAGGAGTTGTGATGATGCTGCGCTGCTGGCTTGAGGGGCTCCAGCCAAGGAGTGCAGGTGGCCTATAGAGGGTGGGAAAAGCAAGTTAAACAGATTCTCCTCTAGAGCTTCTAGAAGGAACCAGCCCTGCTGACACCTTAATTTTAGCCCATCGGACTCATAAAGGAAGTAATCGTTCTTGCACACTGAGCTTGGGGGCTGAAATTCCTACTCTCTACACACCAATGTTTTCACTTCTGCTTCAGGGGAGGGCATCCACTGTGGGCCACATGCTTTATACATGCTTGTTCTAGTTCATCTTCACAACCCAATGATGTAAATATCCCCACTATCTATTTAATTTATTCCTGAAAATGTGCCAGATAGAGGATTATTGGAATGGGCTTGTTCAAAAATAAACTGCAATCAATTTGTTCCAATTACCACCAAACATCTTTCTTTCTTTCTTTCTTTCTTTTTTTTTTTTTTTTTGACAGAGTCTCACTCTGTCGCCCAGGCTGGAGTGCAGTGGCATGATCTTGGCTCACTGCAACCTCCACCTCCTGGGTTCAAGTGATTCTCCTGTCTAAGCCTCCTGAGTAGCTGGGATTACAGGTGCTCACCTCCATGCCTGGCTAATTTTTTTGTATTTTAGTAGTGATGGGGTTTCACCATGTTTGTCAGGCTGGTCTTAACTCCTGACCTCAAATGATCCACCCGCCTCAGCCTCCCAAAGTGTGAGCTACATTTTTCTTTTACACTGTAGAGAATTGTAATACAGGCTAACAACATGCATGTATGTTAAAGATACACAACATATGCAAATGACACAAACAAAATGCAGTTCTCTAGGGAGAATGGCTGAGCTACAACTATGTTTTCTACGTCCTCTAGCTTAGGTTCCTGTGTGCAGCATAAACTTTTTCTCTGTTGTGCCCATGAGAATTCCTTCAAACTTGGGTGACCATATAATTCATGGTCAAGTTGGGACAGTTTTTGTGAGCGAAAGGAGAGCTGTTAATAATTACATTGCGGCTGAGTACAGAGGCTCACCTGGGTAATCCTAGTGCTTGGGAGGCTGAGGTGAAAGGATAGGATAGCTTGAGGCCAGAAGTCTGAGACCAGCCTGAGCAACATAGCAAGACCTTTGTCTCTACAAGAAAAAAACAAAACAAAGAATCTCACCCAAAGGATTATAAATTATGCTGCTATAAAGACACATGCACACGTATGTTTATTGCAGCACTATTCACAATAGCAAAGACTTGGAATCAACCCAAATGTCCATCAGTGACAGATTGGATTAAGAAAATGTGGCACATATACACCATGGAATACTATGCAGCCATAAAAAAGGATGAGTTTGTGTCCTTTGTAGGGACATGGATGCAGCTGGAAACCATCATTCTTAGCAAACTATCACAAGAACTGAAAACCAAACACCGCATGTTCTCACTCATAGGTGGGAACTGAACAATGAGATCACTTGGACTCAGGAAGGGGAACATCACACACCGGGGCCTATCATGGGGAGGGGGGAGGGGGGCGGGATTGCACTGGGAGTTATACCTGATGTAAATGACGAGTTGATGGGTGCAGCACACCAACATGGCACAAGTATACATATGTAACAAACCTGCACGTTATGCACATGTACCCTACAACTTAAAGTATAATAATAATAAATTAATTAAAAAAACAACAACAACAACAACAAAGAATCTCACCGGGTGTGGTAGAGTGTGCCTATAGTTCCAGCTACTCGGGAGGCTGAGGTGGGAGGATTGCTTGAGCCCAGGAGTTCTGGGCTGTAGTGCGCTTTGTTGATCGGGTGTCCACACTTAAGTTCGGCATCAATATGGTGACCTCCAAGGAGCAGGGCACCCCCAAGTTGTCTAAGGAGGGGAGAAGCAGCCCAGTTGGGAAACAGAACAGGCCAAAACTCCCATGCTGATCAATAGTGGGATTGTGCCTGTGAATAACCATTTCTTTCACTCCAGTCTGGGCACCATAGTAAGAATGCATCTCTAAAAAATAAAAAATAAATAAAACTACTTAGCCAGGTGTGGTGACATATGCTTGTTGTCCTAGCTACTGGGGAGGCTGAGGTGGGAGGACGGCTTGAGCCCAGATTATGAGGTTATGGTAAGCTATGGTCATGCCACTGCACTCTAGCCTGGGTGACAGAACGAGACCCTGTCTCTAAAAATTAATAATTAATTGATTAATTAATAATTACCTTGGTATAATAGCTGAAACTGGAATTGTCTGGGGCAAAGTGGGATGTTACGGAATTTGAAAGGTTAATATGTCTTTATGCATTTTGCTCTCACCTTGTTTTTGTCAGATCCTAAACTGCAAAGTCTTTTCTTTCCTTTTCCCTAACTTTAAAAAATTTTACATTTTCTGAAATGAGATATATTCTTGTCATTTAAAAAAGCCACATTTTGTTTTCACCACACACAAGAAAGGTTACCTGTGAGACAATGAAAGTGTTAATTAGCTTGATTGTGGTAATCACTTGACAAGGTATACATATATCTGATCATCACATTGTACACCTTAAACATATACAAGTTTTATTTGTCAGTTATACCTCAATGAAACTAGGGGAAAAACCCCACATCTAGCATGAACCAGATACCTTCTACATTACTTAATTTTCCTGACTTGGTGAAGGACCCTTCCAGATACTGTTATGCAGTTTACCCTGACACTCACTAGACTGTGCATACCTTTGAGCAAGTGCTGCTCCTAGTCATCTTGGTGCCCCTGTATCTCAGAGTGCCGGGCACAGAGATGGTACTCAACCACATGTTTGTTGAATGAGGGAACACCATACGTGAGAAAGAGACAAATTTCACCTCCTTTACTAATTGGATGTGCTAATCTACTTTAGAATGTTTCCTTCTTCTCTCTAGATTGTCACATGGAATTACATATTTTTTCCTACTATTGCCTTGGTAGCCTCTGATGGTACCTGTTCTAATATGTTAGCATGTGGCTCATCCTTCTATCTAAAGCTGTGGCTACTCTGTGGACCTTATAACAAAGAGAGTGTGAACTTCACATTAAATGTGATTCGAAGCTTCTAGATTCCACGTACATATTCAGCTATAGAAGCACCTCCTAAACATGGACGGAAATGCCTTAACACATGTCAGATGAGATTGCAGCTCAGATTCCATTCAGGATCAACATACTGCCCAGCTGTCTGGTGAAACTGTGCTAGTTTTTATAGTAAGAAAATAGTCTAATGAAGCTCTTGATCCATGAAGAGTACAAGTGTGCTACATGAAGAGAAATTGTGAGTAATTCATGACCCAAGTCTAGGATAAAATATGCATCATTAAAACCAGCATGCCTCAATCTGAGCTTTCAACACTTAGAACTTTGGAATCACAAATATTGGATTGTTATCATTTTCGAGCAAGCACACTTCAAGCATTTCAAATCCTAGTTTTTCAGAGGCATTGTTATAGAAAACTCCCTCTTAACTTTGATAGGTAACTGGATGTGCTAACCTACTTTAGAATGCTTCCCTCTTCTGTCTAGGCTACCACATGGAATTCTAAAGACACACATTCTCCTTTCTCAAATCTCTCTCATTTTGCCCACCATTAATTTAATTTTGATGGTAGAGGTCTACCCTGAATGTTATATAACATGTATTGCATTTCAATTCAGACAAAGAAGTGAGGATGAAGAATTTCAGCTCATTTTTTTTTTTTTTTAATCTGAGGCTAAAATACAAACAAGAAAATGTCAGAAGGACCATTAAAGACTTTCTTTCTGTCAAGCTCATAGATGCTTGAATAGCCTCGATCATCTCAAAGACCCTAGGTGGGAAACAGTTATGCAGCATGTTTGTTGGTACTTGGGATGGAAAAGAAGGACGCTCATTTAGGATGCCTTAGTTAAAGAGCCCTGCCCACCGAGGCTAAAATGTCTTTTAAGAAACAACTCTAGAGAATGGGCCACTTATTGTTTCTTCAAGAGCTGGCATCTTTCTATTCCTCACTTTTCTACTGTGTTACTATGAGGTTCGTTAACTTCTTGCTTTCTTCTTCCAAAGAACCGGCTCTTATAGACCCAGAGACTCTACCCCCAAATCACATTACCCAAGAGAAAAAATCTGATTGGTCAGTCAATCCCTGCCAGCACAGAGTTTGCCTCTCGGCAGAGATCTTAGACAAGGTCACCTAGTCATGTGTAGATAGCTGTGATTGGGTTAAGCTGCCATTCTTGGTCAGCTTCGCTATGGCCAGTGTACTGGTTTTAAATGATACACTTATATGTTACATCTGCTGGTAACAAACTCCTCACAAGGGAGGCCATGGAAATGGCAGGCACAATGAAATTTCCCAGCCCCTGACATTCTGTTCCTTTGGATAAGTGAGAGGAGTTCTTTGATTTTTGTCACCACCCATTTCTTTCTTCATTAAACTTCCATCTGCCCTGGTCTACATATTCCCCACTCCACTCCAATCCCAAAGCTTCAGTGGTGAAGCTTTTCCTTCTGAGTGTGTATATTTGTTCATATTTGACTAAGAAATCTGGAAATTGAATGTATTAAATAAATAAAAGTTTCCTCCATTCTTCCAGGAGCTGATGTAGCTTATGTTATTTCCAAACTCTGTATTCCATGTAGAATTCATGAAAGCTATGTAGTTAAAAATTAATTAGATTACTCTCTCAGGTTATCTGGGGCTTTGCTAGGACCAGCCAAGTTTCCATTTCTTTCTTTTGTGTCGTTCAGATCACATAATGTTTTATGCTTTCATTTCTTGGCCCCATGATTACACACCATGGAGCTCATTTAGAATGTCCCAGCATTGCTCCTGTGTGAGATATGAATGCATTCTGCCAGTCCACAGACGTGTGCTGGCATTTCCTATTAAAGAGAAAATGGACCACACACTTCTGACTTGTGCTTACAAGGTCTTAATGGAAATTATTAGACCTTAGGGAAGACTTGCAAGAGATAATGGTAATGTAGTAATTTTATCAGGTCATTCCATCTGAGAGGAAGAATCTCTTAATTTCCCTCCCTTCATTGGAAGAACTGTTTATGAAAGTGTAGTTCGACAACTCCAAAGAGCTGTGTGAAGGCTCCATGGGGGTCTCAGGGGCAGAAACCCTTAGCTTCAGAAAGGACTTAGGAGTATAAACAGATACTAATGCAGAAATAATTCAATGTGTAACTATTTATGACTGGCATTGTGAAAGACAATGAGCCCTGTATACATAGGCAGAGTGCAAGAATGCACTCTCCTAAAACACAGAGGGCAGGTGGACTCAAACTCTCTCATTTGCCAGCCCCACCCTCTAGCCCTGCCATAGTCTCTGAACTACAAGCCTCCTGTTGGCTTTGACTCTCTGGGTTTTGTCTGTGACAAACCTCCATGGAGTAGGAATTTAGGGTGAATGCATTCATTCATTTGTTCATTTATTTATGTGTACCCTTGTTCATTCATTCATTCACTAATGCACTCACTCATTCATTTAATGATGATTTAACAAGTATTTGATGACAGCCTCCATGCGCCTAGTGGCATGTCAGGAACTGATGGTGTATGAGGGGTATGTGAAAATAAGGGTAGGTAACAATCCCTGTATCCCCATCCTCCAGAACTTTATGGGTTTTTGTTTTTGTTTTTGTTTTGAGACGGAGGCTCGCTTGTTGCCCAGGCTAGAGTGCAGTGACACCATCTCAGCTCCCTGCAACCTCCACCTCCCATGTTCAAGTGATTCTCCTGCCTCAGCCTCCCAAGTAGCTAGTATTACAGGCGTGCACCTCCATGCCCAGCTAATTTTTGTATTTTTAGTAGAGACGAGGTTTCACCATGTTGGCCAGGCTGGTCTCAAACTCCTGACCTCAAGTGATCTGCCCACTGTGGCCTCCCAAAGTGCTGGGATTACAGGTGTGAACCACCGCACCTAGCCCTTTATGGTTTTATTTAAGAGACAAATCTAGTACATATTTTAGAGTTTAGTATAACACATGACAGTTCAGAATGTCAGTGCCAAAAAAGTGACCCAGACAGTATGAACTATAGGAGTTCCCAGAAAGGTGAACATAAGCAGGGGAGGTTACCAGGACAAAATGGGACTTGAGCAGGATCCTGAAATATAGGGGCTTTTAGCAGGAATGGAACAGAGAGAAGGGACCTCAAAACAAAAAAACACAGAATAAGCAAAGGCACAAAGTCATACACGATAATACAGTTTATAGAAGAGAGTAAGGAGATTATTCTGGCAACAGGAAAGGTACCATACTTGGAGTTACAAGGAATAAATGTCAAATTAGATGAGGGCCAGATACTGAAGGAATTTGAGTGAGAGAAACAACGTTTTGGCTTTATTCAATATAGGTTTGAGAACTTTTAGCACGTCTGGAATAGAAATGTGATGCTGTTGCAAAGAGCTTACAGTAGCTCAGGGGTTCCACCATTACCCAAATAATCAGATGCTGTTCCTGGAAGTACAGTAGGGAGGTGAGCTCTGACGCAGGCAACCCCCTAGTAAGTAGTGAGAAGAGGAAAGGGAAATGGATCAAAGAGGGAGGATAATGTCTGATTTTTCTAACCTTATGTGAAATGTTAAAAGACTTTCTTTCTTTTTCTTTCTTTCTTTTTTTTTTTTTTTTTGAGACAGAGTCTCATCCTGTTGCCCAGGTTGCGGTGCAGTGGCACCACCTTGGCTCACTGCAACCTCCACCTTCCAGGTTCAAGGGATTCTCGTGCCTCAGCCTCCCAAGTAGCTGGGATTACAGGTGTGCACCACCACATTCAGCTGTTTTTGTTTCTTTGTTTGTTTTTAGTAGAGACAGGGTTTTGCAATATTGGGCAGGCTGGTCTTGAGCTTCTGGCCTTAAGTGACCTACTCATCTTGGCCTCCCAAAGTGCTGGGATTAATTACAGGTATGAGTCACTGTGCCTGGCCAACTTTCTGGCATATGTGTGCATGTGTAAACTTGAATCAAACAGGAGTTGCCAGTGAGACAGATCCTTTTGTGCAGTGGCTTATTTCAAAAGGGGAATGTATTGGCTCACATAGCTCAGGGCAAGAGGGGGGATTTAATGTACAACTTCAGTAATTTCATATAAAGTTTAAGACAATCACTTTTTCTTGTTCTATGACTAAGGTTCAGATAACTCACATATTTAACATACTACATAATCCTTAAATATTTAGCACCGCTTACATTGTCCAAATTCCCATAGACGATTTTAGAAAAGAACAAACTACATACAGATATAATAATGCAATAATAATACTTACATAGTACTATGTGCTGGGCACTCTCATAAGCACATTATGTTATTCATATAATCCTCACAATAACCTTATCAGATAGGTACTAGTATTCTCAACTCAAGTTTTAAAAATGAGAAAAAGGCCCAGAATGTCTTAATCCATTTTGTGTTGCAATAAGGGAATACTTGAGGCTGGGCAATTTATAAAGAAAAGAGGTTTATTTGGCTCACAATTCTTCAGGCTGTACAAGAAGCATGGTGCCAACATTTGCTCAGCTACTGGTAGAGAACTCAAGCTGTTTCCACTCAAGGCAGAAGGTGAAGGGGAGCTGGCTGTGTAGAGATTACATGGCCAGAGAGGAGGCAAAGGGGTGGGAGGGAGATGCCAGGCTCTTTTTAACAACCAGCTCTTTCAGGAGCACCCACCCTTCAGAGAGGGCATTAATCTATTCATGAGCAGTCTACCTCCATGACCCAAACACCTCCTATTAGGCCCTACCTCCAACATTGGGGATCAGATTTCAACACAAGGTTTTTGAGGACAAACATCCAAACTGTAGGAGGGAGAATTTTATACATCTAATAAGTTGTACAACTTGGATTCAAACCCAGTCATTCAGACTCCAGAGTTCATCCTCTTAACCACTATACTTCTACTGATAGTAAAACTTGACAGATGTCTCAAGAAAATTACAAATTAACATCCCTCAAGAGTATAGATGAAAAATTTCTCAAAATACTTCAAACCAAATTCAGGATGAATTATTTGATAAATAATTCAGGACTACTCATCATGACCAAATGGATTTATCCTAGGAATGCAAGGGTGGCTTAACATTTGAGACTTGATCAATACAATACAATGTGTTATAGAATAAAGGACAAAATCACATGATCATTCCAATAGACCAGAATATACACTTGATAAAATCCAACATCCTTTCATGGTAAACAAAATAAAATAAAATAACTGGGAAAAAAAGAAAACTGCATCAAACTGATAAAAGCTATGTTTGAAAAATTCACAGCTAACCTGGTAGAAGACTGATTGCTTTTTTCCCTAAGGTTAGGAAAATGACAAGAATGTCTACTCTTGCTACTTCAATATTGTACTGGCTCTAGCCAGGGAAATTAGGCAATAAAAAGAAACAAAAGACATCCAGATCAGAAAACAAAAAATAAAATTACTCTTATTCACAAATGACATGATCTTTTTTGGAAATCCTAATGAATCCACAAAATAACTGTTAAAACAAATAACAAATTTTAAATGATAATGTTCAGCAAGGTTGCAGGATACAAGATCAACACACAAAAATCAATTATATTTATATATGCAACAATGAACAATGAAAAAATGAAATTAAGAAAACTCCATATATTATAGTATCAAAAGAATAAAATACTTAGGAATAAATTTAACAAAAAGTGCAAGACTTATAACTGAAAACTACAAAACGTTGTCAAAAGAAATTAAAGAAGACAAATAAATGAAGACATCTCATGTTAATGTATCAGATGACTTAATATTGTTAAGAATATAATACTCCTTGAATTGATCTATAGATTCAACGCATCCCTATAAAAATCTCGGCTAGCTTTTTTTGTAGAATTTGACAAGCTGTTCCTAAAACTCATATGGAAATTAAAGAAATTCAGAATAGCAAAGAAAAAAATATTGAAAAAGAGGAGCAAAACTGGAGAACTCCCACTTCATGATTTCAAAACTAACTACACAGCTGCAATAATCAAGGCGGTGTGGTGCCAGTACAAGAAGAGATATATAAGTCAGTGGAATAAAATTGAAAGTGTAGAAATAAGTCCTTATATTTATAGTCGATTGATTTTTCAAAAGGATACCAAAACTGCTTAATGGTGAAATAATAGTCATCTCAAGAAATGGTACCCTAGACAACTGAATATGCAAAAGGTTTAATTTGGACTCCAACCTCATATCATCTACAAAAATTAACTCAAACTGCATCATAGACCTTAATATAAGAGTTAAAGCTATAAAACTCTTAAGAATAAAATACAGGAGTAAATCTTAATGACCTTAGTCATAATATGACCCAAAAAGACCAGTGAGGAAAGAAAAAATAGGTAAATTGGACTGTGTGAAAATTTAAAACTTTTGTGCTTCAAAGAACACCATCAAGGAAATGAAAAGACAGTGCACAGTTTGGGAAAAAATATTTGCACATTATATATCTGATAGGAAACATATCCAGAATACACAAATAATTCTTAGAACTCAACAACAAAAACACAAATAACCTAAGTTAAACATGGGGAAAGGAATTAAATAGACATTTCTCCAAAGAAAATGTACAAGTGCCCATGAGACACAAAACGGACCAGGCACTGTGACCCACACCTGTAATCCCAGCATTTTGGGAGGTCAAGGCGGGAGGGTCCCTTCAGCCCAGGTGTTTGAGACCAGCCTGGACAACACAGGGAGACCCCGTGCCTACCTACAAAAAAAGTTAAAAATTAGCCGGATGTAGTGATGTGCACCCATGGTCCTAGCTACTGGGGAGGCTGAGGCAGGAGGATTGCTTGAGCCTAGGAGGTCAAGACTGCAGTGAGCTGTGTTCATTCCACTGCACTCCAGCCTGGGTGACAGAGCAAGACCCTGACTCAAAAACAAAAACAAAAACAAAACAAAACAAAAAGAAAAAGAAAAAAAGGACACACAAAAAGATGCTTAGCATAATTAGCTCTCAGAGAAATACAAATAAAAATCACGATGAGAAACCCATACCAAAAAGAATGGGTTTCTTTTTGAGGTGATGAAAATCTTCTGTAACTGGATAGTGCTAATTGTTGCACTACTCTGCAAATATACTACAAATCATTGAATTGCATACAGCTAAAAGGAAAATTTTATAATATGTAACTTATATTTCAATAAAGCTGTTATTTTTAAAAAGCATGAGAGAAAATATTGATAAATGTAGTTATAACAAATTTAAATAGCAAACAAAATTCTGGAGAAAAAAAAATGGGCAACTCATAACCCAGAACCCAAAGAAGGTTAATTGTCTTAACAGAACAGGAGCTTTTATAAAACAAAAACACAAAACAAAACCACACACAATCTAAAGGGAAAAATAGGCAAAGGATATAAATCGAGTTTTTTAATAAAAAGAAAACTCAACATATAAAAAGTTGCTAATTTCCAATAATAAGTGACGTAAGTATTACAACCTCACTGAGAAACCAGTTTCAACCATCAGATTAGCGCAAATCAACAATTTTGATAACACTGTGCTGGTGAGGATTCAGGAAAAACTTTATAAAAGTTTTTGCCTATATTATTTTTCTCCAGAATTTTGTTTTTTATTTAAATTTGTTATGGCTTTTGCAATGCAGATTATTCAAAGCTTTTTATGTAACTAAATAAATGAGGAGCAATTTGGAGATTCACATACCCTTTGCACATTCACATACCCTTTGACCCAGCAATTCCACTTCTGGGAAGGTATTCAGTGGGAACTGTAAATACTTAACAATCAACTCTCCCCACAAAAAAAAGGTAATGGAAGCCTTTTATTTGTAGACTTTGCCAATTTTAATGGTGTAAGTAGTTCCACCACACCAATTTCAAGCTACTGTCCTAACATCAACTGATATCAGAATTCCTGGACTTTTCACAAATGGCTGTCACAAACCCGTCTTAGCACACAACTGAATATTCATCAGGAAATGCAAAAGGATATATGTGACAAATTGCAAAATTATGTGTAATAATAAGAGATTTGAAACAATCTAAATGGCTATCAATGAAGAACTGCTTATTAAAATACAGATGGCGAGAAACAAACAAAATAGACAACTGCTTAAATTAATTAGAGCATAACATTATAAAAACAAATTGAAAATCCTCTTTATTTATAAGTATATAACAATCTCTAAGCTATATTTTTAAATGGAAACAACTAAGATGCAGAGCAGTGTGTATCATATAACATTTGAAGAAGAGGTGTAACTATATATGCACAGAATATCTCTGGAAGGATATTTAAGGTACTAGCACCATGTATTTCCTCAGGAGAGGAGAAATGGGTGGCTCATCCACATACCTGATCAGCATGCTTCTGAACACTCTCCGGCACTCTGCGTCTATCTGGACTATCCTCTTGAGTCCTCTGTTCTGCACTCTAGCCACCTTGGCCTCCCCAGAATCTTGACTCCATCTCCTACACTCAAGAAGTTGCTGGTCTCCACCTAGTTTTCTCTTCCTTGTGCCATGTCCTGAAGGCTGTCTCAATATATGTGGCTTGGTTAGGGCTCAAGTTCAGACCTGGTCAGTCAGTGTACTCTATTTCCTTGGTCGTAATGGCTAGTTCAGGGATAGCAGTGATAGACCATATTAGTCTAAGACTTAATTCTAGAATTTCTGTTGGAAGTTTTTCTTCTGGGATTGCTATCTTATTCTAGAAGAATAATGTGGGGGCAACCACATGAAAGATTCTGCCTGAGATTAAATTCAGAACAGAGGAAGGCAGAACAAAGAGATAAAGAGACTGAGACTTCATGATGTTGTTTGAACCTCTGAATGCATCCATACCTGAAAACCATAACCTGTTTTTTTTTTTTAATATTTGAGCCATCAAATCCTTTTTTTCCCAGTAGATATCAGTTCAAATAATTTCTGCCACCTGCAGTTGAATGAGTCTACAGTAATATAACTAAACTACATCAGCCCTGCTTCTTTTTAACACACTTCTCAAACTTTGGGGATAAATTACAGTGGTCCTCTATGTGTTTTTTTTTTTTTTTTTTTTTTTTTGAGATGGAATCTTGCTCTGTCACCCAGGCTGGAGTGCAGTGGCCGGATCTCAGCTCACTGCAAGCTCTGCCTCCCGGGTTTATGCCATTCTCCTGCCTCAGCCTCCCGAGTAGCTGGGACTACAGGCGCCCACCACCTTGCCCAGCTATTTTTTTGTATTTTTTAGTAGAGACGGGGTTTCACCGTGTTAGCCAGGATGGTCTTGATCTCCTGACCTCATGATCCGCCCGTCTTGGCCTCCCAAAGTGCTGGGATTACAGGCTTGAGCCACTGTGCCCGGCCCCTTTATCTTCACACACACACACACACACACACACACACACAGTCACTCACAGACTCACACCAACTTGATCCTCTCTCCTTTTCGTCAAGGAGAATGGAGCGGAGGGCTCATACCACTCATTCTCTATCTGGCAATGAAAAGACAAAGAGTGCCAATAATCATGCCACAAGCAAAATGGCATCTACACAAATGAAATACAACATTGCTAAACGTGAATGTACTTCCAATTCATTTTTACCAAGGAAAAAAATCGTTTTAAAAATGCTTGCACTCACCTTAAAAAATCATTTTTTGGGGGACTAGCCCTGTAAAGAAACTCATGGAAATCTGTAAGAGAATGGGACCAACAGAAGATCTTGAAGGTGATAGAATAGCCGTGACAGTCCTAAACGAGAAGCTTACTGGAATGTTTGACCTCTACTGGCTCCAAGACAAACATTTGTTTTGAGGAAACAATTGTGAAAAATGCCTCTGTTTGAAAACATTAGCTTATGGAGCAAACAGTTGACTTTAAAATCTATACTTAAACTATTAGGTTTCTGCCAAATAAAATACTTGTCCACCCAAACATATGTTTCAATGAAAAATGCTTGCCATTGTAGACAGACCAGAAGGAGATGCCCAAAATATGCTCAAACTTTGCAACATTTTAAAAATCAAGTTGTTAACCACTGAATTGTCAAAATGGTAATTTTCCAGTCAATGATCCAGTATCACTTGTCAATTATTGTATTATAAAAATAGACTAATAATGTATTTTATGATTATTCATCTTTTAAAACATTCTATTTAAGAATCTGGCAGTCTTATCAATGCAAAAATAATTTTTTTTTCTTTGAGTGTCAGGAATCCTAAGTTGCATTTTTGCAATTTCTTATTCTTCTTTTTTTTGAAGGGAGATTAACCATGTAACTTGGAGTCTTCCCAAAGATCTTTTCCTCACAGATTGGCACTCTTCGTCTTTGTTGTTTCATTCCAGAATGCAGAGTAGGAGCCCCTCCACTCCCTTCTCCCTTACAGAAAGGAGAGAAGACTAAGTTGGTGTAAATCTGTGAGGGACTGTGTATGCAGGTGCACCTGTGTGTATGTGAAGATAGAGGACCATGGTCATTTGTCCCCAAAGTCTGAGAGATAGGCATGTTAAAAAGAAGTAGGGCTGATGCAGTCGAGCTATATAACTATGGTTAACCTGTAAGGATCTTTGGGGAGTGTCTTTGCTTATTCTAAAACATTTTCCTACATGGTCTTTACCTCAGATGTATCTGGATCACTAGTCTTTTAAACTTCACTTCATTCTTTTTTTCATCATAGTTCTTTATAGTTTGAAAAGAGCAGCTCAGAAAATCATAGTTTGTGCCATCCAGAGCTAGGAAATGGCATTGCCAAGCTCACCAAATCACAGTCCAGGGGAATATGGGCTATACTGATGACCTTATCCTGGAGCCCTCAACTGTTTTTCAGTTACCCGAATCGTGAGTTGATTCTCTGACTTAAGCCTGAACATATTTTAGGTCACAACATTCTCATAAAAGCGTCTTTCAGAATCTATGGACTATGGCTTCAGGACCCCCAGGGAGATGAGGTCCTGGTTCTTAGGGAGGGCAGCCAGCTATCCAGTCATTTTTCTCATGAATGGAGGAAGAAAAGTCACCTGGACCTCTCAGACTGTGTAGGGTCCAGTTTTCAGGTTTTTGCTCAGACAGCCCCTGTCCTAGAACACCTTTCCTCAGTTCCTCCCTACCCACCTGAATGCACACAATCTTTATGGCCCATCTCGTTTGTGAGGCTTTGCTTGATTATCTCCTAAAGTGATGGCTTTCTCTTCTGAACTCTTGTGCCACTTGTTGGCTCTTGAATCTGGGCATCATAGAAAGGAACTAAGTCTCTGAAAGATTTCCACAGTATAAGATCATGGAAGGCAGGGGTACCACAATTTACACACTTTTGGTTTTCCTCACAGTGACCTGCATGGTGTCTTTATTTTGGTTTAAAGACAAGTTTTCCAGTTTCAAAAGGAAACTAAGAATAGGTTACTTTTTTCTTTGAGAGGCTGTTACACAGAGAACATAGACTCACCGGAAACAATTCAATGAAAACAAGCCTTAGTGTCACCCTCTGACACCCTAGCTCAGAGGAGGATAAGGGCATGCAGCCAGACAGGAAAGTGTATGATGAGGGAGGCAGACAGGCTTCCTTGGGTTCCTCTAGGTATATGTAAGATCTGCTGTGAGAATATGCATTCTCTTTCCTCAAGCGGCCCTGGGAAGGGAGAAGCCTCAGGAACCCCCTCATTTAGAGGGTAGCTGGAAGCCACTCCTAGAGACTGTTGCTGGGCACTCAGGGGAACCTACCATGCCTAGGAACTGCCAACCCTCAGAATGTGAATCAACCATAGCATATGTTTCTAATTTCTAACAGATGCACTGTAACATGCTTACCTCATCCTGGTTATGACTGAAGTCCTATAGGCTTCAACTAATTTAAGCAACAATCTGGTGACCAACAGAAGACTGTGTTTGAACCAGGTAGCATTTGCTAGAAGAGCTTCAAAGGAGATTGTCCCAGAGATCTTTACCAATAGTCTCGTGCACACAGTAGGTGTTCATTAGATGTTCTGTATAGCTGTTAAATTGTAGGTAACGATAATTGGGCTTGTCTATTTTTACAGATGCTTGGAAAAATATAAGATTAAATTGCTGGAGAAAGAGTGGGATGGGAAGGAGATAGTGAAGGGAATGTGTGAGTTTCTGAAGGGATAGCTATTCTTGTCTAATTATTTCTCTTTTCCTTGACTTGTCAAGACAAGAAAAAAAAAAAAGTTGTTTTTCACCCAGTGGCTATTCATTAAATCTTTATGGGACTGAACTGCCACCAATATGTTTTAAACTCACGAGACCTTTGCAAATGATAATAGCTGATTTCCCTGCAAACGGAAATGATATATTTAGAGGCTTTCCTGGAAGAATGAACTGGCCCCAGGGATTCATAATGGACTGTAGAGCCTTTCACCTCAAGGTCAGTAGGTCAAATCCAAATCAGGCCTGAGGTGGCTGAGAGGCATTGTTTGAGTGGCAGCTGTCGGGTGACCAGGGTGAAAGGAGCTGGAGGCTTCGGCTGCATTTCAAGTGATGTGAACAGGTGCTGTCTGCCAGGGTCCTGGCGGAGGATGAAAGAGAGTGGTCACAAATCACCTGGGGTTGGTCTCCCAGACTCAGAGGCCATTTTTGACCTGGCAAAGTGAGGAGCTGAACTTCCAAGTACTTTTATGAGAGGAGGAAAGCTGAGGGAAGGACATGTCTAAACTGCCAAGGCCTCAGAAGAGGAGGGTGTGTCAGATGAATGGCGAGGCACCTGCTGCATCACCTGAGGCCAGAGCTGGCTTCTGCGAGCTAAGCATTTCACTGCCTTCTACCTTCTCTGCCTTACTCCTTGCTCACTTTCTTTCCAATGGTGGCTGGCACTGTCTTCTGTCACTAAGTAAGGACGAACAAGTGAAGATGCAAAGGGATCAATGGGCAGACTGCAGTGATTAAAAGAAATGGTGAGGGTTTTCCAGTTTTCAGTTGTGCAATACATTTTACACCCTGCACATCTTAGACTCACAGGATGCAGGAGTGGGGTATAAAATATGTAATAGAGTGGGGGGGGTCAGAATTCGGTAGCTGCTTCATAAAAGCTTAGGATAGAACACTGCATTTGTCCTACCCCTTCTTTGGACTGTTGAAGAAATTGAGGTCCAGATAGTTGGAGGTGGGTCACTGTGTCAGGGTCTAAGTTACCAGCAAGTTAGGTGACTCCCACTGATGAGAATAGTCAATGGAGGTATTGAAAGGATATCAAGTAGTACACAGCAGCTTAAGGGAAGCAAGTGTGGCCAGTAGCGAGGAGGCAAATCTTTGACAGTTCTTCAGGAGAGGTCCCTTTTACTGCTTTAGCCACTGGCTATAGGTTAGGGCAGGGAATATCCTGCTCTGGAGAGAAAACTGGCATCTTCTTGCTTCAAGTCTCTATCTAAATTTCACTTTCTAAGAGAAGCTTTCCCTGGCCATTATATGTAAAACAGTATGTAACCCCTTCCACTATATGTAACCCCTTCCACCTACATGCACTCCCTTTCCCTCTATTCTTTATTGCTTTTCATGGCACTTATTCCCATCTGACCATTACTCATTTATTACTTACTATTTACTTTCAGTCTCTGCCTCCAACCCCCTTCTCCATGATCCCATTTCTGAGGGGTAGAGTGTCCTCCGGAAGTTGCCTGTACCCTTAGGAGAGGAGGTTCCCTTAGACTCCAAGTCTGGGCAAGTTTCAAAGCTCCTCCCTTGGGAATCTCATAGGGATGGGGGTGGGGTCCTGGTTTTTTTTTTTCTCAGCGCTTTCCCCTTTTGCCTGCAATCCAAGATCCTCAGTGAGAAGGCTCTTCCCTGGTCCCAAACCATGGAGGAAAGGAGCTTTCTGAACAAGCGAATGAACCGGTATGGAAGGAGAAAGGGCCACCGCAGGCCAGAGTCTCTGTGCTGTTTGGATACCACATTTTCAACCAAGTTTTTGCTGGCAGGCTCAAGGGACCTGTCTGCTAATATGGCTTAGCAAAGATTCCTCCTAGCTCTATCCAGCCGTTCTCTCTCCATTTTTCTTTTTCTCTTCCCGCCCCTCTCCTTTCACCTGCAGCCCACCCCCCACCCCCATCCATTTCCTAGGAAAATAAATCTCTAGGAGGAGGCAGGAAGAGTGGATCTCAGCGAACCCTTCTGAATAAATGTCTATATTAATGAATTATTAACTCAGCCACCCGTGACCTTAAACCTAGAAGCAGGAGCACCCAGGGCAGAGCGGAGAGCTGCTGAATCCTTTATTGGAGTCCTGTCAAAGGCAACCGACCATTTGTTCCACTCCCCCATCAAGAAAACATAATTAATATGAAAGGCAAACTTTTGAATTGTATGTCAAATGAAATCAGATAAGAGGGTCTCCTGGACAGAACCCCCTTCTCTCCTCCTACCCCTTCTGCTGCTCCCTCCCTATCCTGGCCTCCAGCTCCATCCTTCCCCTCCCAGCTCAGGGTACAATGGGCTTCCCAAGGATAATTTTCGGGGCGAAAATGCTCGAGAAAATAATGAATTTGGGTAATTTATCGATCCTGGCTCCTCTTCCCACTTGTTTTATTTTAGAGGTCATTAATCAATGAAGAAAAACACCACCGTGTCCCCCCGTTTGCATTTAATACACTCAGGCTCCTTATTTATTCCTCTGGAACAAATTCCCAGCAAATATTCACCCATCGATTTGGGAGCCATGGATTTTTATAAAGGTTTGATCGCTTTCTAAGTGGTCGAAGTGATTTGTTTCCGCGGTCTTCTCAGTATTGAAGGGGGTGGGGGGAGCGGATTTGAGGGGGTGCATGTCCTTGCCGTCGGTGGGCTCACTTTCTAAAAACTACTGATACGCGCCAGGGTGTCCGTGACCAAGCGGGCCCAGGGTCAACTGTGTGAGGGGGGAGCGCCCCTCAGAGCGCGCGTAGCGTCGGGGGTCCCGCCTACGCCGCTGCGCGCCCTTTTGCGCACCGGGAGGGGACCACGCCGACCCAGCCTCAGCCGAACTCCGCGGGCATCCGGGAAGCCGCTGTGGAGGCAGGTGCCCAGCCCGGCGCCGTGGGCCTGCTGGGGAGAAGCGCGGGAGGTCCAGACTCCCGGTCTATTCCCTTCCAGACTTCTTCGTTCGCTCCCGGGCCCTCGGGGCTCTCCCTCAAACTTTCTCCTGCCCCCTTCACGGGAGGCCCCTGTACCCTCTGGGCCTTAGGGTCCTCGGGATCGACTTGTGCCCAGGGTGGGTGGGGCGGAAGCTTGAATCGGATAACGCAGGTACGCCACGTGTAGACGTAGTGGGCGAGGGGGACTTCGCTACCTTCTCAGCTTCTTCCCTGGCCCCCGCAGCCAAATCTCTCCCATGGTACCCCCTCTGGCGTCAGTCTGGACCGAGTGGCTACAGGTTTGACTAGGGTGGGCAGTAGATGCACTTGGCACCTCACCGAACGGTGTTTGAATCCGCCTCCATTACTCATTAATGGCGTGACCTTAGGCAACCCATCTAAACTTTCCGAACCTCAGCGGTCCCCATCTACAATATGGGGGTTAATGATAATGCCTTCCCCGCATGGTTGCTAGGTGGATTAAATGGACGTAAAGCGCCTACCCGCGCTCGGCACGTCCAAAGCTCTCATTAACAGGTCAGCTAATCTTATTACGAGAGGAACCCTGCCCCCTCTGCTTCCCAGAGTGTGGGCGGCATGAGGCCACCGAAGCAGCTGCTCCAACTAGCATTTCAAAATCCTTTCTAATGGTGGCAGGGGGTAGGGGTAGGGGGGAGGCGGGGTTGGGACTGGTAGAGGTTCTTTGAGACTTCCAGTTCTGGGGACCATGCACTTGGAAGTAGCTGGGTTTGGGCAGAAACAAGAAGGCAGATGACGGGACCGCCGCCGGAGTCCGGACTTCCATCCCTGGAGCTCACTGTCTCTCCCAGAGAACAGAGGAGTGTCCCGGTTTCTCAGCAATGAACCAGGAGAGTGTGAGAAACAGCATTTGTTTCTTCTCCCGTGGCCCGACAGACCACTCTTCGGCAGTTCTGCGAGCAGATTAATTGAAGCGGGCCTGGAACTTCATCCTCTCCTCCCGATGGAGTTGCTGGAAGTCTGCGGAGACTGCCTGGTTAGCCTCCGGGACCACAGCGCCGTGGGTTTTCCCTCGTGGCGTCTGCCTTAAACTTGGGTGCTATCAATCTATCCAACAATGATGGATGACCTTGTCATAACGACGCCAGTCAAAACATTTTCGGTTCAACTCTGTTCCAACCAACATCGAAGCATCCTGCATGAGACCCGGATGAAGTCTAAACAGCACGTTTCTCAGGCTCAGACAACTTGAGTGGTAGGAAAAGAAAAAGAAACAAGCAGAAATCAGGAAAGAATAGCTATTAATTGTTCAGACTGGCAAGTGCTAAATAAGTTAGGTTGTTTGAAGAAAGATAAATGCCGTTTCTTCTCTTTGAGGTATGGCCAGAACCCCGGCGATGGGAAAGTACCTCCTGAATTGGTCAATTTCACACATCCTGCCTGTGCCCTCTACCATCTACTACCGAAAATGCCAGGAAGAGCTGGGGGGCAAGTGCCTAATTCGTGGGCGCCAGACTGCATCGAAGGGCTGCCCTGGCACAAAGTCTGGGGAGAGGGCATGGTGGAGGTGGGGCTGCACTCCCACCCTGTCCCTCTAACGTCAGGTTTTGGGTAGAGAAACCTATGCATGACCTCCGGGGGCAGCCGCAGGCAGCTGACTGCAAACAGCCTCGCCCGTGTCCCATAGCAGTTGTGCCACCAGATGTAACACTGGATACTTGCTTCCGGGCCCCAACAAGGAGAGGGAAAGAGCCCTCCAGAAGACAACCCGAGAGGGGGTCGGCAGAACGCTGGGTGGTGTCCAGACTCTATCGCAGCCACCTCCCAGCCCCACGACCAGGCTTGAGTCCCTCCAGGACCAGCTGCTCTCGGTCCCAGGACCCTCGGTCCCACGCCTCCCTGCACCTACAAGCCTGCCTCCTGGGCTGCAGACAGAGGGTTTCACTGCAGCGCGCAACCCGTCCCGCTCCGACCCCAACTTTTCTCCCCGGAGGATTTATGTTAGAGGTTGAGTGGCGGGCGAGTGGACTCTGGCACCCAGAAGCACTCCAGGAAAAACTGAGCCGGGCAAAAGCGCAAACCCGGTCTCGGCAGCGCGGGCTTGCTCCAGCGCCGACACTACAGCGTGTGCGGAGATGCATTCCGGTTGCCGCGTTTCCACTGCTTTTAAGATCAGGGCACTGAGCTGGGACCCAGAAAAGACATATCATGGGCAGAAAGAGACAACAGGCTAGCGGGAGACGTCACGCCAAAAAAACTGGGGATGGAAGGGCGGAGGAGTTTGTGCGGGAAAGGCGCACTGGCGGTGTGGGTCGGGCCCAGTTAGAACTTCCTTCTTCCCTCTCCCCTCCTCTTCTTCTGGACTGCCTCCCCTCCCCTCTCCGTCCGTTCTCTCTCTCTCTCTCTCACACACACACACACACACACACACACACACACACACACACACACTCTCTTGTATTTTGTGCTGTCGTAAAACCCACGTGTCCAGCCGGGAGGCTGCCAGAGCGTGGAGCCAAGGAGCCAGGACGCGGCAGCGGCCCAGCGCAGCAGCCCACGGCGGTTCAGTCCGGCGCCCAGGTCCGCCCGCGCTCTCGCGCCCTCCGCGGGTCTCCAATTTTCTCGCTCGCACGTCGGGAGGGCTCCGGGCGGCACAATCTCTAGGACTCTCCTCCCGCGCTGCCCAGGGGCATGTAGCGCAGCCAAGGCGCACACTCCGCACACCCGCACGCTCACCGAGACACACTCACGCACCCACCGGCAGCGCCGAATTTTCAGGTAAGGTGAGGCTCGTCTGGGACTTAGAGTCTAAGGCTTGGTAGATAGGAAGGTTGGTGGTCCTAGGTTGGGGGCGGGGGGCGAGACTGTTCCGCCTTCTGGCATCTGAGGCCAGCGCGGCTCGGGCGCTGCGCCACCCCGGCTCAGGTCGGCTCCGGGCGCTGGCTGAGGGCGGGGGTTGCGTCCTGCAGCCGAGTTCTACCGGGCAGCGCCCTCCTGTCGGGCCCCAGCATTGCTGGATTGGAGCTGCACGCTGCGATCGGGGAGGCAGAGCGGGGTGCACACAGCTTCCTCTGTGCGGCGCCGCAGCTTCGGAGTAAACTTTGAGCCCCAGCGGAGTTGGGAAAGGGAGCCGCGAAACCCGGCGGCCGCCGGCTGAACCACCGGGTCGGGCGCTTTCTCCAGGGTCCCAGCGGCCCTCTTCCCGGCTCCATTCGCCCAACTCACGCGCCCCCTCTTCCCTGCCCTCTGCCCCCAGTTCGAGGCGTCGGACATGCTGAAGCCCGGAGACCCCGGCGGTTCGGCCTTCCTCAAGGTGGACCCAGCCTACCTGCAGCACTGGCAGCAACTCTTCCCTCACGGCGGCGTCGGCCCGCTCAAGGGCAGCGGCGCCACTGGTCCCCTGAGCGCGCCGCAGCCTCTTCAGCCGCCGCCGCCGCCGCCGCCGCCCCCGGAGCGCGCCGAGCCTCCGCCCGACAGCCTGCGCCCGCGGCCCGCCTCTCTCTCCTCCGCCTCGTCCACCCCGGCTTCCTCCTCCACCTCCGCATCCTCCGCCTCCTCCTGCGCTGCTGCAGCCGCTGCCGCCGCGCTGGCTGGTCTCTCCGCCCTGCCGGTGTCGCAGCTGCCGGTGTTCGCTCCTCTAGCGGCCGCTGCCGTCGCCGCCGAGCCGCTGCCCCCCAAGGAACTGTGCCTCGGCGCCGCCTCCGGCCCCGGGCCCACCAAGTGCGGCGGCGGCGGCGGCGGCGGCGGCGGGGATGGCCGGGGCGCCCTGCGCTTCCGCTGCAGCGCAGAGGAGCTGGACTATTACCTGTACGGCCAGCAGCGCATGGAGATCATCCCGCTCAACCAGCACACCAGCGACCCCAACAACCGTACGTAGCCGCAGCCCGCGCGCTCTTTCCCGGGGCGCCGGCGGGCGCGGGCGCGGGCGCCTGTCAGGGAGGCGGGTCAGATAGGAGTGACACGGGGGCGGGGGGGAGCAGCTGGTCCTGGCCGCTGGCCGGCGCCTCCCGGATCTCTGACAAAAGTTTTCTGGCTTTGGAGAAGGAAAGAGAACGGATGGGACGGCCGGTGGCACTTTGGGGTTCCCTCTCCCTCCCTCCTTCTCCTCACCTGCTTCACAGTCCCAAGTGTTTGGGGCTGGAGTCTCCTGTGGACCCGGCTTAACAAACCTCTGCCCTCCCGCTGGACAGTGCCCGGGGCCAGACGGGTAGTGGCAGTGTGTGACAGGGGGTGTCTGGGACCGGCCCTGCCTGACCTTAGCCGGGACGAGGGAGGGACCCTCAGCGTTTCTGGGGAGTACGCAGACCAGGGCTTGTTTTTGCTACTCGCCACCCCACCTCTGGTGGTGACTGCAAGTCATTTTTGGGCCGCGGGGTTGTGGGGGAACCGGCCGGAAGCTGTTCGCTGGCGAGGCCTCACCAGAGTAGGAATTTTGGTTGATATTGAGTCCGTTTCTCCTTGAAGGCAGGCAGTATTCTTAGATCTACTGTTCATTTAAAAAGAAGGAAAAGAAAAAAAAAAAAAAGACTGCTACTTACTGAGAAGAAAATTTCTGTTCTCCGCTGATTCAGCTGATCCCGCTTTATCCGCGCACCTTTGACCCCGCAAACATTCATAACCCATGTTGGTTTATTTATTTGTTTTTAGAAATTACGGTGACTATAATTTAGTAAAAGACGCTTACTCCCCTCTTCCTCCAAGTTAATAGCAAATGCCTAACTAAACATCAGGATTCCTGTAGCTTCGGTTCCTGTATCCACAATTTGAAACGCTTATCACAAGTACAGTTCCATTTGGCGATTTGGAAGCAAAACTCTAAATGAAGATCAAACAATATGTACTGCTTTATACCTGCTTCTTTTTGATAATTTCAGAAGTTATACTGTGTTTACACCTATACTGTGTTGGGATTGTTAAACTTACTTTCAGAGACTTCTGGAGATACCATTTAAAGTATGTTAAGAGCGTCAGATTGAAAGCAATACAGGATTTGAATGATCAGCATTCATTCAGCTATTTTCTTCATCTCATTCCTTCGTCTGGCTTCTGTATCAGTAAAGTTAATTAAAAACATTTATTTTTATTCAATTTTGAATAAGTTGCTTCTTGCAAAATGTCTACTGCTCTGTGAACTTCTTAATTCGTTTTAAAGCAAAATAAGTTCAGTTATAGCTTTTTAAAGGATTCCGTAAGTCGTTGATTTGAGGAAAAAACCACTGGGCAACTGCCTCGTGATTGAGGCCTATGAATATTTTCATTATGTTGGACATAGTTGTGACGGAGATAATAATTACCAACAAAAAGAGTAATCGTATTTACTTTTTCTTTATAAAGTTTGAGGGTAAAGCACTGGCTTAAAATAGTGGTTTCAACTCTAATTTTGCTGTGCAGTTGAGAAGACTTGTATTTCACAGTTTCAGAAAGTTTTACAAAATTATACTCTCCCAACAGATTTCAAAAAATACTTATCTCCTACTGAATTTCTTGAATGTGTGTTTTTGAAGCAATTATTTTAAATTGTGAAATAGAGACTTTTAAAGTGCCTTGAAAAAGGCATGTCTTACTGCTAAGTGAAATATAGCCATTGCAGGCTGAGACTGCTTCATCAATCTTGCAATTTCACTTCTGAATTAAATATATGTTAGAGAAGTCACCAGCAGTACACCCCAAATCCCTGACTGTGTGCTGAGCTCCTGTACTGTTCACAATGCAGTCTGAAGATTTAATACATTTTCACCAGAGAAAACTTAGACTAATCCGAGAAAGAATTAGGATAGATTCCTAATTAATATATGAGTATTGAACCAGTTTATTGCCTGGGTAACTTTTTCTCAGGTTGGAGAGAATAAATTACAATTTTATTTAAATGACTTATATTGTGTTAATCTTCTCGTATCTCCTGTTGAGCCAACTAGATTGTTTCAGTGTGTGAAGTGCAGGGGAAAAGACAGAAGAAAAAGAAAATTAGATTGTCCTGTTAGAGTTACACCCCACGTTGCTCCCTAATTAAAGGGCAATTGAGAAAGAAAATACAAAGCTGAGATACCGCTGTGTAATGCTGGGAGACCAGATCTCCCATTCTTCCAGGAACTTCTCTGGACAAGTAAGCTTAGGCACTCATTTGAAGCCATGGGATATACTTTTACAAAGATGAAACGTGATTGAGTTTAATCTACATAGGGGCTTTAAACAAGTCAGAAATACAAATACTGGGAAAGTCATTTCCTTTGGCAGGGGAAGTTGGCATAATGGTTATTGAAAGGCTGTGAAAAAGAGAAGCTTCTCCTCATTCTTGAGTTGTATGTGAGTGGGGGTGGAGGCAGAGAGAAGCTCCTATTAATTTATCATGTATAGATTTCCCTAGTTTTTCTTTTAGTTTTTTTTTTTTTTGTCATATCCCTCTAAAAGAATTCTGTGAAGTGACCACTTAGCATTGCTTCGTTTTCTCACTTCATGCTTAAAAGGGTAGGTATTGAGTTGTTTTCTCGTTTTCTCACAAGGTGAAATAAAAAGGGCAGGGTAGGGCAGGGGGTGCCTCCTTACTTCTCCCTTCCCTTATAGCGAAGTAACTTTTTGCCTAGGATCAGCAATACATATCATTGCTCTGTAAGAAAAGAACTTAGGAACACTAGTTTCACCTTGAAACTTTATTGGCATCTATGACAAATGTTACAGTGACAGGGCTTGTGGCTCTCTTTCGTTCTAAAAGATTTTAAAACAGCAGAAACTGCAAGCTAGCCCGGGTGAGCTTCTCCAATATATTACTAACTCCGTATCAGTTTACCCTGGGACTGAAGTACGCTTTCCACCAGAGCTCTGAATGCTTTGCTGCTGCTGCTGCTGCTGCTGCTGCTGCTGCTGCTTTCTCTTAAAAATCAAGTGGTGCCTCCTGCCATATAAATGGGGGATGGGGCCCTTCCTTCCCCCTCTAATATTTCTGCCCTCATTTGCTGCTGGGCTGCCTGAAGTCATTGATTTAGTCAGGCTTCATCGGAGTGGCCTCTTCCCGGGTTCTGGGAGCTGGTGTGTTGCCTGAAACATTGTCACTTACTCTTGAAAAGTACAGAGAGACAGTCATGGGTGTGCCTGGCATGTCTGAGGAGCATCTCAGTTGTTCTCTCAGCAGAGCCCATTAGTTTTTCATGCCTTTTTTGTGAAGATGTGCTTCCCTAGGACCTGGGAGGGAGGCGGGAACTGAGCCACTTTGGGTGTCTGCGGGGAGAGTTGGACCACCTTGCAACTTTCCCAGTTGTGGGAGGGGTCTCTGTCCCCTCCCGATTTACTGGAACCCTCCTGCGCAGGGAACAGTGCTGGAAACAGCGCCGTTGTGTGCATGGGTGTGGGAGCAGGGCTTGAGGCTCCCTTACTGGGAATGCCACGCTTTCCAAGGGTTTAGGGAGAGGGGCTGGGGAGAGAAAAGGAAGTCTGAGCCTAACACTGGTTTGTCGGGTTGCTTGCTAAGGGGTCAAGGAAAGAGATAAAGGAGGGCGAGTGTTTTCTGACCTTCCCTAGTCCCTCCCCACCCAGGTGGAAAACCCAGGTCCTGTTTGGGCAGCTTCCAGCCCTGTGGCACACCAGCAGGCTTTTCGTGCTACCGGGGAACATCCGCTGCGCCCCTTCTACCTCCTCTATCAAAGACCAGCGAGCACCTTAGATTTCAGAAGTGGTCCGGGTGGGAGAAAGCTTTGGCTTCAGTGCGTGGGCTTTTGTGTTTCTCTCTCTCTCTCTCTTTCTCTCTCTCTCTCTCTGTATGTGTGTGTGTGTGTAAGCCCAGCCTCATCCCGTAACACACATGATTTAGCTATTTTACATCTTTCGTTATCTAGCGCCCTGAAACCGAACACAGAGCCATATATTAGATTGAGGTTAGAAGAGGTGGCGACTGTTTATTTAAGGTGATAAAATGGTCCATCAGCAGTAATCTCCATCGATATGTGCCACCAGGAGATGAAGGATGAGGGGACAAGCCACAATTAATTGCCCTATAGTTTTGTAGGAGAGAGTGGAGCCAGCCCAGACCCGCTTCGATCTCCTCTCGCGGCTCCTATTCATCATCTCTGCATTGTATATGGCAGCCTCGCAGGGGCAGGGGCCGGCTAGGTTTATCTCCGCGCAATATTCTCTCACCCTCACAAACTGGTGCTCCCATTTAATTTATTAATACAGTCATCGGAAGACAAATAAGACCCACATTTTCTCCCTCCCACCTTCTTGCCCTCCTCCTTTTGTCTCTCCCTCTTGGTCCCAGGGCCAAGCCGGCAGCCAGGCAGGGCAAAGAACGCCTAGAGCTTTTGCGATTCGCCGGGAGCTTTAAACTCGCCTAGACGGAGAGTTCCTGAGAGGATTCCCACGAGCTGGGCCGCCCCGCAGGGTCGAGACTGCAATCAATTGACTCCCTTTCCAGCGGCCAGGCAAACCCGCCTCGCCTCTGGATCTACTTCTAGACCCTCTCCCGGGGCTTGGAAGACCCCTGCCGGGTGGAGGAGGAGGGCCGGGTGGGTGGCGGGGTGCAGTGGGGACGTCGGATCGTGGGTGATGTCGGCGGCCACGCCTCATGTTAGAAGAGAGCTTTTCGTGGGCAGGAGCGGGGTGGGACCTGCAAAACTCAGCCTTCGGCCCTGAGGCCTGGGCGCCCCACCCCGCCCATCGCTCCCTCTCAGCCATCCCATCTAGCCTATAGCTCGAGAAGGCAGTGGGGGGAGCGCAGGCTGGAGCCCCGGGGGCGTGAACCCCACGCGGGAGGTTCGGGTCCGGGCACTCTGCCTGCCTACCCTCTGCCCGGCTGCCCAGCCCCCACGCCCCTCCCCGCCCAGGGCGCACGCGGCACTGCCAGCAGGCTGCACTCCCGGGTCCTCGTCGCCAGGCTGGGATCGATGGACGCCGGCCCCTCAGGTCTCGGCCTGTGGGACTGAGGGCCGCGACCTTGGCGGCGGTAGTGGAGGATTTACAGCCCGGGTGGGTAGTGCCGCCCAGGCGGGGAAGCAAGCTTTTCACCTACTCCTTGATTTCCTACGTACAGGGTGGGTGAGAGCCAGCGAAGGCGTCGGGCAGGTACTGGGGAGTGAAGATGTGGTGTAGCGCGCACTCCCCGCGCGCCTACACGTGACTGTTGGCCTCTCCACAAGCCAAAAGCCCAGAAGCGTTTTATATTTCACCTTTCCTAGAACGAGAAATGAAATTCCAGAAGAGAAAACCATGGTCTGCTTTGCTGCCTTTACCTTAAAATAGATATATTGTAAAGATCTATTGCACTTTAAAGACATTGAAACAATACAGAAGGATAGGAAATTAAGAGTGAAAGTCTGCTCTTAGCTGCACTTGGCCTGGCCTTCTGATGCCAGTAGGTGAACAAGTCTGTAACCTAATGACAGCACCTTCCCTACCCTTAAACAGGAGCATTGACAGATTTATTCAAGATAGAAAAGGAACCATGGTCTCTTATATTACCTAATGCTAAAATGGCATTTCAAAGTGTGTTGCTTAGAGCATATGAAAGTATCTCTCACAAATGTAAAAAAAAATTTATGAATAACAATTATGAACTTGTACAAAAACTCTTCCCCTGATTTTAAGAGAAAGTATGAACATTTACTTGCTTCCTTGTTAGGAACTTAAGTAGTTGTGTTATGTATTGCTTGCCCTGGAATGCTCTGTGTGTGTATATATAATATAATGACATATATACATTTATACATAGTTTGGGCATATAGCCTACTTCTCTTTCAAACCTTTTCATGTAGGTGTTTATACTCTGCTAGAATGTTTGTCTTGAGCATATTTGTCAACCCCAAGAAATGTTACTTGTTTTGAATATCCTCAAGCTACCCTGAGACTCAGACATAAGTTAGAACCCAAATGTTTCAGGTGGGGGAATTTTGTGTATTAAAAAATAACATTGGAATATAACATGTATCTTGATGGCAGTTGGTCAACTTTTCTGGCAGAATATTTTGATATAGCATGAAGTGGTTCACAAATTAAGAAGACCTTTGTTGGGTGCACTAATTAAAGTTGATTGACTTTGTCTAGCCTGCTGTGGACCTAACACACAGGTAGTCTTCTAGATATTGGTAGAGCCTCAGTTATTCACTCTTAATAGTAGCATAATGCTACTATTAAGTTTTTCAACTCTTTATGGAGACAAATGAAACAATAAGTTGAAGACGGCTTTAGAGGACTTCTTGGAAAAAGGCCTTAGCCACAGTTTTATTATCATGCATTACAAATATTAGAAGTATGCTTTTGTCTATGAGGGTAGTGGTACCTATGCTGATGTAGTTGATGGGATGACGTGTGGAGAACCATGTTGGAAGTTGACAATCTCTGGTACAAGCTGCTAGGGAATGAACACTAAACACTCTTGCTTCTCACCATTTGCATCACTGAGTTGAGCAGAAAAAAAAAATAAAATAAAATAAGTTAAGCAACTCCCTGGAGTAACTTATTTCTATTTCCATGGGCATATTGCCTTTGCTTATTGTCATTTGCTTTTACCTATTTTTGCAAAGGTGCTGAAAGGCTGTCTCTGAGGTCAGACAATAACATTCAAAATTATAGACATTATCTATGTATTTTCCTATCCATTCTCTTACTTTAATGTCTGAAAACACAAGAGTGTGGGAAAGAGGGAAACCTCTATAACTCAATCATGCTACAGCAATTTTCATGGCCCCCAAATAGTTACTTCAGTGAAATATTTCAATTCAATTGAGTCATGAGTTTGAATGTTAAATTCTCCCAGCTTTCATTAGTCTTTTAAAAATCCCTGGGTTTAGAGGCCTTGCAGTCAGGCAGCTTTGGCTGTGAATCCTTTCTCTGCCACTTTCTAGCTTCTGGTTCTTGGTGGAGTAACAGGGCTTGGAAATTGCTTTATCTGCAGAATGGGAATCGTGATACTTAGATAATATGCTGGTTGTTGGTTCCAGACAGGTGTCTCACACATAGTATGCACTGTAATTGTGTTTATTGTCTTTCATGTAATTCCCAAAATGTCTTGAAGTTTTTATTTTCACAATCAATAAGCTTGAGAGGGTGTGTGAAGTGTGTGTGTTTCAGAGGGGCTGACATATGGATAAGTGTGAGAATACTCCATCCAGGCCCTGGGGTCAAAAGCAGAGTCTGGAAGAATTTTAACAACAGTTCGTGTTGCTGGTAGAGGAGGGACAGAAAAGGGCATTTGTGTGAGGGAGACCCAGCGGCATGGACACTTCTCTACTTTGGGAAACAAGTTGTTGCTTTTCACCTCAGAGGTCTGGGGACATTTCTGAGAAGCTTGCGACCCTAATTCTTCAGCTCTCTTGGGAGGAGTGGAGTAGTAGCTGCTGACTGAAGGGAAGGCTTGGCTGGCTAGAGCCCTCTCCAGTGAGACAGGATGCTTACATAGTCAGCCCTCCTTTGCTGCGAAGCAAATGGCAAATCGAGGGTTCCCTTACCAGGCTGGGTTGCGATTAGGTGTTCCTTACACAAAAGTTCCATACGGACTCACAAGTTTCTCGGGCGTTTCGGCCATTTCAGCGCAGATAAGGCACATCCAGGGTGATCCACCAGGCCTGGCTGCGGCCAAGGCCTACGGCAGGTGCCTGGATGCCACGAGGGCCACCCGCCGCCCCGCGCTGGCACGTCCACCGGTGGCCAGCTTTCACCGTGTCCGCCAGGCGGGACTCGCCAGGTGTCAGGCCCAGTGCCATAGGCCTGACACTTGCGCGGGGTCGCCGTGGCTCCTCAGGGAAGCTGGGCCAACGAGGCTGGGTCGCGCCGGCGGGCGCCGAGGCCACCTTCTCCGGGCAGGCCCTCAGCGCTGAGGCGCAGACACGGCGGCTCCTCCAGGCCCATTAATAACCCGGAGGGCGCTGCGATCCGACAGCGCAGTCGCCACAGGCTCTGTTTCCCGTGGCCGCCTGCCCCCTTCCCGCCCAGTTCGAGTGGAGGGATACTGGGCGCCCACTACCGCCCGACCCGGAGGGTGGGGGTCCCTCTTGCGCAGGCTGCTCTAGGGAGTTTGAGAGAGAGAGAGAGCTTCATCAACAGCTTCACCCATTGCATAGCAAGACAGAATCGCGTTTAGCCTGGAGAACAGCCGTCGGGGCAGGAGTTGGTGCCTTCTCTAACAATTACGCTGATCCTTAAATTTGCTATTTGTTTCTTTCCGGTGTCTAGGAAGAGCGTATACACCAAACCCTCCAGAACAGCACCCCCGTCTCCCACCCTGCCCCACCTGTCCCCGCCCTGCTTCAGTGCCTGGGGGAGAACTGACTGGTCGCTTGAGGGACCCCAGTGCGGGCGCGCCTTTGGAGTCCTGGGGCTGCAGCTCCTGCTCTACTGGGCTGCGGGCCTGCTCTGCCCTGTCCCGTGGGCGTTTGGGAGGCAGTCGAGGAAGACTCCGAGTCTCTGGGTCGAAGGAAGTGTGAATGGCACCCGCGATAGACTCCCCCCCGCCCCCGTCCGGTGAATTTAAATCGTCTCCTGTGTAATTGTAAAAAGAGGAAAGCTAAATATGCAGACGAATAGTATATAATCTCTTCGAGTTAGCAGATTGGGCAAGAGACGGGCTTTTTTTCCCGCAATACAAGGATAAACACATCCTGAAACTCCGGATAGAAACCTTAGGAATGGGCGAAAGGGTCAGAAGCAACGAGATACAGTGGGGAAGAGAGAGACAAAGAGAGACAGAGACAGAGGGAGAGATGCAGAGAGACTGAAACGGGAAGGAGAAGTCTGGAACTATCGGCTCCGTGGAGAGCGGACATGCTATCTGCTCCCAGATCCGAAGGCTTTTTGGGGAGCCTAGAGTCCTGGCCCGGTACCAGGCAGATCTGGGCTCGGCGAATTCCAAGGGAGCGGCGAGGGTTCTCTTTTCCTCCTCCTCTGAGTTGCTTTGGTGCCCCCAAGGCATCACCTTCCTCGAAGGTGGCTTACCCAGGCGGGCGATGATGCTGTTGTCTCGGGAGTTTACTCAAAGATGGTCCCCTCGGAGCGGCCGGATTAACCCGCTCCCTTCCCTTCCTCCTCCTTGTCTCCCGCAGGTTGCGATATGTGCGCGGACAACCGCAACGGCGAGTGCCCTATGCACGGGCCACTGCACTCGCTGCGCCGGCTCGTGGGCACCAGCAGCGCTGCGGCCGCAGCACCCCCGCCGGAGCTGCCGGAGTGGCTGCGGGACCTGCCTCGTGAGGTGTGCCTCTGCACCAGTACAGTGCCCGGCCTGGCCTACGGCATCTGCGCGGCGCAGAGGATCCAGCAAGGCACCTGGATTGGACCTTTCCAAGGCGTGCTTCTGCCCCCAGAGAAGGTGCAGGCAGGCGCCGTGAGGAACACGCAGCATCTTTGGGAGGTAAGTGGCCGGCTGCACAGTGCCTCGCCACCCAGCAGGAGCCTTGGCCGGCAGGGAGCCTGGCCTTTGGCGATGGCAACTGCGAAGAGAGCCTCCCTTGGCTCCCGGAGGGTAGCAGAGAATAGATTTCTCTGGTCTTGTAGATGCCTGGTGTCTGAGACACCTGCAGTAAGGAGGCTGACAGAACTGGGGCTGACACAATAGCCAGGGAAACAGAGCCTACAGATGTCTGAAGACAGAGTCACCTTAACCTACCTCCATTCCAGCTAGAATGGATTTGACTGTTGGTCTCTCTGAACTTTGAGAAAAAGAGAAAACAGCTGAGGAGATGGAACAGAGGAGGGTGGGCATTAGAATGTTTGAGCTGGGTGACCTTTATGTCCCATTCCAAGCGCTTCCAGTGTGTTTCTGTGTAGTGAGCAGAAAGGAACAGAAGCACAGAGAGGAGGAAGGAGAGACTGGCCCCTTTTCTCAGATAAAAACAATTTTGTCAGTGTTGAACGTGAGAGACCACATGTTTCACAACTTTCAAAGGACCCAAAGTAGGCAAATTACATTGGGAATCAGAAATCACAAATTCTGCTGCTTCTCTGATGAACGGAAATTATGTAGTCTTCATCAAGATGGAAAATCAGAACGTGGAAACACTGAACACTTTGGTGTAACCCAGTTGAGGATAATACTTTAATGGCACAATCTTACCTGAAGCAATTATTTTAAAATAACCTATTTGAAAAATGTCAGCCTGAGGTTTCTCCCAAAACGTCATGGTGGATTATTGAGGTTCACTTCTGAAGAGATAGATGCTTATCATTAGTAATCCTCCTACCAATCTTAGACACCTCCATCCAAGGAAAGTTGCTTATGTAATACAAGATGCCAGAAGTCATACCCTCAAGCAATATGTAAATCTGACTAACTGGGCAAGTGGTAGAATAAAGTGGGAATAGCTAGAAAATCAAGTTTCTTAAATGCCAGGGGCCAAGTTGACATGAACCCCTGGGCTCCATTAATGGGTCATTTCTGCAAGAGATTGCCTCTCATACTTGGCTTGCTGGCCTGTCAAGATGATCTTTTTCACTGTGAGCTGCCTTATATTCACTAAATAAAACTCATGGGACTCATTAATCCACTCAAAGTTTTGATGAGTGTCCACTCTGACCAGCACTGTATTAGGCCGTGGAGATACAGTGTGAAAAACAGACCTGGTGTCCAGAACCCTCCCGTGACTATTGGGGATGGGGTCCTGAGGCCTGTGTCTGCAAAGCCTGTTTTGATGGAGGAGAAGCTGAGTGTATGAGTCAACAGCCCGGCAGCCCAAAATAAGAACATGGAAGCCAGTGAGCTACCTACCCTATAGTTATCTCCTGGAGTGCCCCGGCTTAAAGCATCTGGTCTTGGAAACATTTTGGTTTTGTTTCTGACTAATTAGTTGTAACCTCCAATGTGGTTTAAAGTTTATAAAACACTTTCAGGTACTTCTTATGTTCCAGTGGTGTTATTAGGAACTCTAATATCGTATAGTTAAAGGTCTGCCAATATTTTTTTAAGAAAATCGTACAGCAATTGTTCAATAGTACAAATTTACTCCACCTGAATATGTTAAAACTGAACACTATTGCACTTTGATGCCTATCTATTTTTAGAGTGCCAGGGGACAAAGACATAAACATGAAAAAAAATCTCACAGTTCATTGTGGGTTTTTCCCCCCCAGAAGGCTTTGAATGATTGGGACGTTGGCAGGAGGCAACTAAACATATAGACTGTAATAATGTATATTAACACTGAAAACTATGGAACCTTTCTTTTCTACCTTTACTTGTACTTGATGAAGTTAAAATTTTGTTGTAGTGAAGAGAGTGGGGAATTTAGCCAGTGTTTTTCTTTTTCTTGGTACTTCAGTAGATATAAAGTGAATTTTATCTATTGTTCAGGGCATGTGAGTTGAATGCGCTGGGGTGGTTCTTAGAGTTGGTTCTCTGTTAGAAAAAAGACTTGCTGGGTGTATGCTTGGAAGATCTACAGGATCCAACTCCTAAATTCAGGACATAATCTATTTTTTAATTATCTGTAGCAACAGTTAGAATAAGATACATTTGGGAATTGAAGGGATATTAAAACTTCAGCCATACAAAATGTGTCAGTTTCCTGGGAGATCACGTGAAATGCGACTAACTGGGGCCAGGTAACTTAGTGCCAATGTCCATTTGTAAAATAAAATACTTACTTTATAAAATAGGTTTCAGATTTTTATTAGCATAATGATTTTTAAGATATAAAGTATGGGTTTAAAATTTTTAAGCATTATAATTTATTTTTATGAAACATGACTGTTTGAATTTTTACATTTATAATACAATATTCCAAATGTTAGATTGTTCCTTAACTTTTAGTTTTTTCTGTAATACAGTATTCCAAATGTTAGATTGTTCCTTAAATTTTAGTTCTTTTCTTTAGTTCTTTCTAAATTTTATTCTGAAATTTTAAAAATCATCATATTATTCATATTAGAATCAGTAAGTGGAATACATTGTAGGTATATAGGAGATGTTTGGCAATAATTGTTTAATGACTCATGTAATAATTATCCATTTCAAAAACTTTTTCTTTTAGATGTCTTCCAGAATAGCAAGTCAACAAAGTGTATTAAAAAATTAAAAACAGTTGAATCATGATTATTTTATTTAAAAGGCAACTGTAATCATTTGTCTTCCGCACATTTTTTCAAGTCATTTGCTAATGAAGAAATGTCTTTTTATTTCAAGTTCAATACTCAGGTCCTGATGGATCTTACCAGGGTTACTTATCTTTATTTCAGTACAATAAATGGATTGCTAATCTTTTCCCGTCACTGTTTCCAAGTAGATGATGGATTTTTGTTTCAGTTTACAGTTCATTGTTTTTAGTAAGGTTGTACTTTATTATACACATGAAGGCTTATTGCAGAAACAATCAGATTCACCTTAGTTACTCCTTTTATTTAATCATTAAAAGCTCTATTTTCTTTGTAGAAAAATGACTTTTTGTTAGTTAATATATATCAGCCATGGAGAGCTTGTTTGGTTTGTAAGCATGTAATCATTTTTTTCAGTTAATATTTTCTTTGTGTATAATCATAGTTCTTCAAAATACAGCAATTTAAAGAAAGTTAAATATCATTTCATTACATTCAATATGTTTTGACTCTTCAGGGTGTTTATGGGAAATTCCAAGAGAGTTTTTTTTTTTTTTTTTTTTTGCAATAAGCCAAGGTAATTTTTTAGTTTTTATAGTTTAAGAAGATTACAAGCTAAAAGCCAAATCATTAGTCATTTATTTTTGCCAGTGTCTTCTAGAATAAGAATTTTAATGTGTTTTTTAAGCAATAATAAATTCAGATACTTTAAAACAAAACATTGCAGGATGCATCAGACAATGACTTGCCTTGGTTATATATATTTATTCCAAGACTTGGATGCATGATACATTTCTAGCTATTTGGACTTAATATGAAATAAAATCTTTCTCAATATTTTCCAAAGAAAACAATCTTTCTCAGCAATTATGTCTTATTGATGAGAATGAGATAATTTTATCCTAATGTGTTTTCCAATAAAGAAGTGAAAAGGCACATTTGATTCCAACATTTATGAAAACATTATCTCAATTATTAATGTGCCCCCTTTCCCTTGAGATAAATTAATCTAGTTGCACATGGTTTCCTCTATCTGCTTAACATCAGAATTTAATATGACTGGACCTGAGGAATGTACCCAGTGTATACTTAAAATTCTACTGGAATAAAATACGGAAGTTTAAAATAAGGTTACAGTTTAAGATAGGCTAGAATTACTCAGGCCTTTCAACTCAGTGTCTGACTTGACAAGAAATTTTAGCAAGAATGACAAAATAAATTGCACTTATTTTCACCCTAGAAAAATTATCCTGCTAATTGAAATAATGTAGAGACTTGTTAGTGTTACAGTTAAGATACTAGAAAGGGCTTTAATTTTACAGAACCTGTCTTCTCTTTGCCTGAGTAAATTTGAGTGTCTCGTTTTCATTTGCACTATGTGGAAACCTTCATTATTTTTCTTTAGAAAATCAAGGGGGATAACATAATGTGAGCCTTTCTGTGATTTGTTTTGTGCCATAATATTTTAGATTTAATAAGAGTTTTGCTGTTAAGCAAATGGTCTATTTTTCATCATTACTGTTTAGCTTAAGTCAAGATATATTAATGAAAACCAATATTAAAAATATATTACATATTGCTAAATGTTTATTTTTCAAAACTATCATAGGTAGTTGGTTCTAGAAGAAAATAAATTGATTTCATATTTTAAATATATGTATGTTTCTATAAATGACTCAATTTCATATTTACAGTACTGTACCCACTTATATGTATTTAGATGTTGAAAAAATTATTCTAAATTAATCATTTTCAATTAGAATCATTTAAAAGTTGTCCCAGTGATAGTATTGTAATTATATATTCCATATTCTGTTTTATAGACTTTGGCTCATTTTGGCGTGATTCACCAAAACACTAGGGGATAGAATTATGTAGTTGTCGCAATTATATTGAAGTAAAAATCATGTTTTTCAGCAATTTATCATTTAATAGAGTAGTCTGCCTGTCAGTTTGGTTTTGAATATGTCAAATTTGTGAAATTCAAATAATTTCTCCTTAAAAATAAACCATAGCAATGCTACTATTATGTTTTAAATTATGCAGAGTAACAGCTGGTGTATCTCTCTGGCTTTGCCTCATTTGATTTGAAGATGTCTTTTATAGTGGTGCCCATTTGATAGAGTGTGAGCATTTTGTAGTTTTACATAAACTGTAAAACCATCTGCCGCCTCTTGGAATGGTTTCCAGCATTGTGTTAAAAGTCAAAACTTAGTACTTTAAGTTGCTTTGAAAATGTCCATTTAAAGTTCTGGCCCTTTTGGTTTATGTATCATGCTGCACAGTGCCACCCTTGGTTTTCTAAGTCCAAAAATAATTCTGCTTTAAAAAATATTATAACAGCCATTTGGACATTCTCACATCAGTGAGGTTTAATCCCAACATGCATGTGACACTACAGTGCTTTAGCTACAAATAGTTTATAAAGACTGATGAGTTCTGTATCCACAGGACTATTTTTCTCATTAGTTCAGTTTATCTATTTTTTACAAATTGCATCTTTTATCGATAGCATTTTGTCAATATGAAGAAAATAATTCACAAATATTTACTGGTCCATAACTGCATATTTTCTTACACCATGTAATTTTTTTTTTTTCCCACACTGACTTAAAAGGAAGGTATAAAAAGAGAAAGAATCTCAGAGGTTAGTGGGTAAATGAAACCTGCCCTCCCCAGTAACTGCCTGGCAGCAAGTGATCTGATGGAAATGTCATACGATAACACTGGTCTCAAGAAGCCTGCAGGGGAACCTTCTTATTTCACTGTGTAAATTAAAGCAGTTTTAATTTGAGAATATTTATTGTGTTACCCAGAAATCACTTACAGTTGTAGTATAATATGGATTAAAAATTGTTGTGATTGAATATGAAAAACTACATATTACTCACCTGGGGATTATGCCTACAATATCAAAGTCCTCTTGTCTCAGAAGGTGGATTTAATACACTGGTAGTATGGGAAAAACCATTTGCTAGGCTAAAGAACTCTATGTGTAGAACAACTATGAGCCTGCCTGCTTCGTTCTTTTTCTTTCATTCCTTTTTAGTATCGTATATACCCCAAGATTTCATTAGTTCAGACATTCCTTGTATATTTACACAAGAAATACAGACTTCAGTATAAGTACTTAGCATAAAAGCCAGAGAAGCCAGAGCAGAATATATACTTTTCCTTGTAAGCATTTGCCACCTCACTCAGATAAGTTACAGAATTCCATTATCCAAATTGTTACACATGTGTGACAGAGGTTGACCTTTCGTCATGTCAATCCTTTTTGTGTAGGCCCCAGGCTCCAGCCTAATGGCTCAAACCCTGATTTACTCACTGTAATAAGGGCAGGAGGTCGAGCAATTGTCAGGCTGCCTGTTCGTACTCTTCTTGGAGCCTGGTTGAAGGCTGTTAACACAAAGCTTTTCAAAGTGAATTTACAACCAGCACCACTGACAGAGGCCAATCAGTGCACCATAAATGTCAGGTTAGTGAGATTGAGCAGTAAGTAAAGTACTGACAGCACACTATTGGCTGGAATCAATTCACCAAGGTTTAACTGAGAAGAGCAATCTATGTGTGGCAGGCTTAGGGATAGAGCTAAGTGTGCAGCCTGGATTTCCAGGTAGACTGCATAGATTTACCGGTTAGTGGGAGCATAAGGGTTGGGACATCACACATTTGCTTCAGCGCATCCAACATCATCCATGCTGATGTGATGCACGATCTGGGAGTTCAGTGTTTCTGGGCCTGCTGACTCTGAGGCTTGGTGGTAAAAAATGGCACAGCATTAGATAAAAAGGAGAGAGAGAGGAAAACTATTACAGTATGAGGCTGTCAGAACTGGGGGACACATCCAGTGCATTACAATTCAATGACAGGTAATTTGTTCAAATTCCAAAACTATAACAGGGATTTCCACAAAGATGCAGAAACAAATAAGCTTGCTCTTTTGCTCTTCCAAAAGCTCAGCGGTGCAAAACTTTCATGGAAGTCACTAATGAGTGATTATGGGTTGAGGGTCTGAATATCCATGAGATGTGGTTTCCCCACCAGACGGAATGTTTTTATCATTTTGTGTAATGACAGCCTGGACAACAATTCATTTAGCTTTGAAGGCATCAGCATTAAAATAGAGGAATCCATTAAAATGCTGTATGCAAGGATTTATAAATTAGGCAATTTCCTTGATTATTGCAATCATTTACAAAATTGATTGTTCCAGTGTGGTATAGACAGATTTCAGCAATGATCATTGACGACAAGCACATTCTCTGATATCTATAGCTGCTGGTTACTAAACCAGGTTACTATTCCCCCCACCCTGCTGTTCTTGGTCTCAAGGTCAGATGGACTTTTCAAGGAATCTTAGAATTATGAAATTTCATTTGTCTTCAGAGGAGACCCACCTAGGCTGTGACAGCAGGTGCAGATTGTTTTAAAGGTTACATCATTGTTTTTGGACTTGAATGGTAATTTTAGGGGAGGGTTTTGATCATACTTATGTGCTTCAAATCAGTAGCACAGAGTTTGATATGATGCCAATTTAAAGGAAATAATTTTTGCAAATTGCCGCTGTAAGTATTTGTTTGATTGAAGATCTAAAGTTCAATAATGTGTTTTATTTGTTGGTCCTTAGAGTTCTAATTATCCAACAGATATATTGTGGAATCACTGGATTTTAGGTCAATTAATTCTAGAGGCCTAATACATTGTTACAAGTGTGAAATGCTCAAAATGCTGCAGGTTTTCCTATACAAGAACATACACACATCAAGTTCACTTGGTGCTTAATCACTAACCACAAATCCACAGAGTTGCTTTTATTCCTGAAATATCAGAAATGGGCATGCCACATGTATCTGCAGGGTTCTTTCCAATGAAAGCTAGCCATGTGGTTTATGCTTAGTATAAAATAACTGACTTTGAAACATTTGTTTTTAATCATCCTTTTGTTTTCAATCATCCTTTTCTCCCTTTAAAACTTTAACACAAACTGGGACTTGTAAAATAATAACTCTTTAGAAAATTGTTTAACACGGTGTTGGGAATACAAACAATTTTTGTTCTGATTTTTGTCCTGTTTGTGAATACATAGTAATTTGATCTTAAGGTAGTTCTTTGTTAAAAGGGGAAATGTTGTATTTCAGGAAGTTCAGTGGTTTGGTGGCACCTTGTCTTTATTTGCTAATGTTGCCTAAGTCAGAAGTTCATTTTCATTTTTAGTTAGTTGTAAAACTGACTACTTAGAAATTTAGTAAAAACGTAATATTTTCACTCAGTGTCTTGATATCATCTCCTCATTTTTAATTATTTTTTTTCACAGCATTTCTGGTTTCTGTTAAGACTTAAAAGCTGCGTGGTTAGCTCTGACTTGGGTGAACTGTGATGAGGCACTCAGTATAACATGCTTTTCCCAGTGCCTCTGTACATTTATTTAATAAACCAAAATCTACAGCGTGCAATTGTGAAATAATGATATGGTATTTGGCCCATTTTATTAAAATGAACAGTATTTTTCACTCTCTGTGGTCATTTTAAATTAAAGCTGCCTCAGATAATGAAGTGTCTTCTATAGAAACATCCAGTGTAATCTAATTCAGTAGAAACTTCTTAAGTGCTTTTTAATTGAAATCAAATTAAATGTAATCAAGTCATGTTTTCAGTGTCTTGTAAAGCACCAAGAGCTAAATATTGTTAGCACACCTGGGAATATTAATGTTTATCACAAAAGACCAGCATTAAATTATGAGCTATCCATGTGTACTTAAATTAAATTATGAGATATCCATGTAAACTTCAAAATAGTAGATAGCTCCTTAACAAATTCAAGGTTAGAATACAATGCTTTTGGAACCTGTTGTGTTTGTCCCAAACTAATATTAAAATTTATTTATGATATAAAAATACACAAATAGTTTCTGGGGGTGAGAGTCCTGAAAAATATTGGGCTACTAAGGAAAGCACTTAATTTCAATTTATTGCAATTAATTACAGTATAAAATTTGACCCAGATAATCCAGAAAGTGGATCTCAAAATTAAGCTTAAAAATAGTAGAAATTAATTTTTATATTACAATATAAAATGTCATTTTATATTACAAATAATTAATGTGCTCATTAGACATTCGAACTATATAAGGGTATAAAGCAGTGGTAACCATTGTTGATGGTTTTCATAGTGGGCTTTTGAGACATGATTATATACTATAATATAGCTTTATTTCGTTGAGTCACAGTTTTGGTAAAAGGTATTTGCACTATCTCTTTGATACTGCCAAACATCTTGGAAATTGCACCAATGGCACTGTTTTCACAGGGTTCCAGCAAATGTTTAAATTTGGCTCACCCATGAATAGATTTTCATTTTGTCTGGTCTTATCTTCTCCACTGTGTATTCTCCTGGTGGGAAATTTTATTAACAGCCTGCAGACCCTTCTGATATTATAAAAACACTCTTGCCAATATTTTCATGTATTTTATAGCACATGTCTTTAATAAAAACAAAGCCTTTCTGGGGTCTACGAGGAGATTATAATGTTCCTCAGGAAAGGAAGGAGAAAATTTCTGTTTCCTTTTTATACATGAAGGTGTTTACAAAGAAAGGATCAAGTCTCTTTGAAATGCTTTTTAAAGTAGGGAGACATTGATTTATCTAGTTGTGGTGAGACATTAGTGAAACAACTTAATTTCTTTATACCTCTTTTTTCCCCATATGTGAAGGAGAGTAACATTGATGGCTATGTAAATTACAGAGAAAATATTGATGACTTTTGTGTAACAATTGAGATTTTCCCCCATTTTTCAGTTCGATTTTAATGGTAATTTTTGTCTCTTGTGGACTCTGCACATAGATATAAAGAGTATCATTATTTATTTGATAAAACAAAAGATTGTATGTATTAATGGTAGACCATGATACATCATAAGGATTTAATTGCTAAAAAATCAAGTTTAAGTAATATTTCAATGTAAATTTACTTAGCAATGCTTACAAATAAAAAACAATTATGTACTAAAGGGATACCATGCAACATGGATGTTAAAAAACACCACTGGATGGCTCTCATTTTTAAAACTGTATTTTTAATGGAGGGCAACAAGGATGACTACAAATGTTGGCACATTTATATTTCCTAAATGTACATGATTTCAGTAAGCAAAATGCTAATCGAAAATCCTCACAACAAAGAACCGACTTGCAAGATGAAAATGTGAGAATTACTTAGTAACATCCGGAAAAATAATAAGGAAGCCCTAACATGTGAATGCTTTTTGACCACGAACCTCAAATCAGGAGCAATTCATTAGGTAGGTTTGACACTGGATATTGAATTCTGAATAGAAGATCATCTCAGTGTCCAGCGTATTGTGACCTGTCCATAAATATTAAATGACAACAAATCAACATAGTGGCATATTTGGCACGGTCTGTAAAAATGTGTGTGCAGCCATATATGTACCTGTGAATACAGACATAATAGTATATCATGCAAATTCTGAATATGTGTCACTGTTGACCCTGTGAAAAGCAAGAATTCCAAGTGACACTCTGCAGTTAGAAATTTTAGATGAAAAAAATAAACATAAATGCCAAAACATGTCATAAAGAACAAAAATTTTGACTAAAATTAATATTTTCCCTAATATATATTTATTTCATACTGATTATTTCTATCGTAGTCCCTGGAGTTTTCACTTTCTTTTTCTTTTTTTTGAGATGGAGTCTCGCTGTTTCACCCAGGCTGGAGTGCAGTGGCACAATCCTGGCTCACTGCAACCTCTGCCTCCCGGGTTCAAGTGATTCTCCTTCCTCAACCTCCCGAGTAGCTGGGATTACAGGTGTCTGCTACCACATCTGGTTAATTTTTGTATATTTAGCAGAGATGGGGTTTCACCATGTGGGCCAGGGTGGTTTCGAACTCCTGACCTCTAGTGATCCACCCACCTCAACCTCTCAAAGTGTGGGATTACAGGCGTGAGCCACTGTGCCCGGCCTACTTTTTTTTTTTTTTTTTTTTTGAGACAGAGTTTCGCTCTTATTGCCCAGGTTGGAGTGCAATGGCACAGTCTTGGCTCACCGCAACCTCCGCCTCCCGGGTTCAAGCAATTCTCCTGCCTCAGCCTTCTAAGTAGCTGGGATTACAGGCATGCGCCACTGGGTCCAGCTTATTTTGTATTTTTAGTAGAGACGGGGTTTCTCCGTGTTGGTCAGGCTGGTCTTGAACTCCTGACCTCAGTGATTTGCCGGCCTTGGCCTCACAAAGTGTTGGGATTACAGGCATGAGCCACCATGTCTGGCGGCTTTTACTTTTATGGCAACCTAAGCAGGGGTGATATTCAAAATATGTCACAACCAATCCAGCTTAGTCCCTGATCCATAATCCTAGATTCCCACAGTAATATCTGTGCCCCATGATCTACATATCAGCTGTGAAACTAGGATAGCTGGCTGAACTTCAGCAAAGCTATTCATCAGATTAACAGTAATAATAATAATATATATTATGGGTGGGGTGTCAGATTTGCAAGATAAAAAGTTCTGGAGATTGGTTGCATAACAATGTGAATAGACTTAACAGTACTAAACTGTACATTTAAAAATGGTTACAATGGTAAGTTTTGTGTTAGGTATATTTGTTTTGCCATAATTTAAAAAAAATCTACGTTTTCAATGACTTTCCTATAGCTCAGTAGTCTCAGCCTCTCTAGCAGGGAGTCAAGCATAGTGCAATCTGGGGACCTGCCCTAAATGATTCGGACTCAGGGGTCCTGGATTGGGGGTCAGGAATCTACTTTGTTAACAAATGTCCCAGGCAATCCTGAAACTATCGTTAAGAAACAAAATGCCAGTTTCCTCCTTTGTCTTCCTTGCCCCTTGCGGTTGTTTGCCTCCCTTCCCGCTTCTTCCCTTGTCTTTGTTACTCTTGAGCTCACCTGGCCTCTCTTCTGCTTCAGGTCCACAGTTGGTCTAGTTCTATTAATAATCCTGTGTTAATTCCAGTCTCTACCTTGCCTTCTTCCCTGCTACATCTTGGCTAATCTCCTGTGGACATTTCCAATCTCTTCCCTTATCACCTCTCCCCCCTCCCCAGATATAGGTAGATAATAGATACACATATTAAAGAACTACTAACAGACAGCAAAATGAACTTCCATGACTTCCATCTTTCTGTATTTCAGAACTCCGCCTGGCTAAGCATAAGGAGGCAGCCAAAACGGCAGAAAACACTGTGTGTAAACTGCTGTGTGTAATTAGCTCCTAAGTAATCAAGGTGTGCTTCCGGAGGAGGTGGCCCACCGGAAGGTGTTTGGCAGTGTGCAAAGGGCCTGGGTTCCAGTTCTCACTGGGTCTGAGCTGTGTGACCACCTGCAGCACACCTTAAGTCCCTAAGCTCTTAGCAGTGCTGCATCCAGCAACACTGTCCTTTCCACTTCTCCTGCCAGCCCCTTCGGTGCAGTCCTATATCATATGGAGAACCCATATGTTCATTGCATGACATTTGTAATTTGCAGTCTGTAAATTTTCCATATGCCAACTTTATCTGCTAATTTGCTGATCTTTTTCCCTGCTCGGCTTCCCATTGCTGCCGTTGATGGAAGTCATCCGCGCATGCAGCCTGTTTTCTCTTCTTACTTTCTCACACCCAGAGAGCTCACCTGTTCTTCTTGTTTCAGTTGCTCCCCAAAAGCGATGCTCTCAGATTCAGTATCCTGCACTAATCTCTCTCAAATCTTATATCCTTAGTTTTCTGTGAACATCTCCATTTGAAAATCCTGACATTGTTTCAAATTGTGTTCACTAACTGCTGGCACCCACATCTCTCCTAATCTTTATCCTTAACTTATGATGCTCTCTTAGTCCTTTTTAACCTATGAGCCCAACATTTTAGAGTTACTCTAATGGCTTTTTTTTTTTTTTTGCTATGTGCATTCTTCTTTTATTTCATGTGTGCAAATTTATATTTATGAAGTCAATCATTAGTGCCACAACTATAGCCTGACAATTTAAAATTTGGTTCACTTTTATAGTAAACAACATCTTAACCTAATGTTTAGACATTTAGCTGATTGTTAAACATTAGCTAAAATGGATCTTTTCCTGAAACAGTGTTGCCAGGTTTTAAAATATTAACAGACATTATGTTGTACACTTCTGGATTAACATAAAAATTGAAGACGTTAGTGCAGAAAGTTCTCACATCCCATCTTCACTAGTTGTTTTTCTTTTAATCACATGTTCCATTAGTGTGGTTAGTCGTTACAATGACTGAACCAATACTGATGCATGACTATGAAGTAAATTCCAGCGTTTACATTATGGTTCACTCTGTGTTGTACAGTCTATGGATTTTGACAAACTTATAATGTCATTTATCACGAAGTAAAAGCTTTTTTTTTTTTTTTTTTTTTTTTGAGACGGCGTCTCGCTCTGTCGCCCAGGCTGGAGTGCTGGAGCGATCTCGGCTCACTGCAAGCTCCGCCTCTCGGGTTTACACCATTCTCCTACCTCAGCCTCCCGAGTAGCTGGGACTACAGGCGCCCGCCACCACGCCCAGCTAGTTTTTTGTATTTTTTTTAGTAGAGACGGGGTTTCACTGTGTTAGCCAGGATGGTCTTGATCTCCTGACCTCGTGATCCGCCCGTCTTGGCCTCCCAAAGTGCTGGGATTACAGGCTTGAGCCACCGCGCCCGGCCAGTAAAAACTTTTTTTAAAGGTTTGTATTCCCAGCAGTTAAGAATGCCTAGCATACATAGAGCATTTAATAAATACTTTTTATCTGATTGCAATAATGAGAGCTAACATACTTAAGCTGAGACTATCTGCCAGGCACTCTGCTAAGAGCTTTACAGGGGTTATTTTAATTTATTCACACAATGAAACAATAAGGTAAAGACTGCTATACTCATTTTTCAGATGAAGAACCTTTTTAGATGAAGGCACAGAGAGCCTTTTTAGATGAAGGCAAGTAAGTAACTTGCCCAAGGCTGTGTGCAGTAAAGGTAGGTGTTGTGGACTGCAGAGTTCTTGCTCTTCACCAGTCTGCTCTTTGCTTTCTGCCCCTTCTCACTATCTGGCCTGTACTCCCATTAAATTATGGGGCCTCAGCCTCTGCCACACGTTTCTTTATTCAACTGACCCTGGCCTCTGGACCTGGAGGTGACCTTTCTCTTCTAGGTGGACACTGCACTGGTTTTTCAAACACAGAGCAGTTACAGCTTCACAGAGACCCCATAGCTCAGGCAGTTGACATGGTTAGCCTACCTTGTGTTCCAGGGCCATGGGCTTCATATTTATTATCCTAGAACGTTTAAGCTCAGCATTCAGAGAAACACATTTATGGAGAACCTACCATGCATGAGGCATTGTACAGGTCACAAGAATGGAAAAGACCAACTCTGGCCTTCAAAGATGGTAAAATAGTAGAGGATCATGAGTAACTCCAGTTAGAAGCAGTGTGCAAAAAGTGCTTTTGGGGTGCACAGAGGAGGCAGAGGTGACTTCCCACTAGAAAGATTAGGGAAGGAGGGAGAGTTTGACCTGGAGAACATAGATGGCTAATTCACGAAGTCAAGGGTCTGAAGGAAAGATGCCCGTGGGAGAGGGTCAGCTGCTCGTTGGTGGGACTCCACTGTCTTTCCAAGCCCAGGTCTGCTTCCTCTGTCAGCTCCTTCATGCCAACTAATGGAAGCACTTCTGTTTGTTTACCAATGTCTCACTAATTCTCACTGCTGTGATTTTGCCTGTGCTATTTATTTACCCAGAAGACTCTCTTCTTATTCTGGTCAACCCATCTCTTTTACTATTTTAGAGTCACATCTGCCAAGAATTCCTTTCAGGCCAATCCCAGGTCTTCATCGCCCTTTCCACATTCACTTTCCTTCCAGCATCCCTTTGAGACTTGTTGAGCTTTTGCTTTCTCTCCCGATATTACTTGTAGCCTCAGTCAGTTTGGTAAGCTTATTTGGGAAATAGTTATGCTAAAACATTTATTTTTTTAAATATAGAATTCAACATTGACTGGGTGTTCTGCATTTTTTGTATGCTAAATTTCATCATTCAGGTTTAAGATTAAAATGACAGTTGAGGACAGACACCTGATAGAAAAATGAATGACTCTTGTGACTGGGGAGGCCAGGGTGCTGAAAGCCCAGTGTTTTCAGAGGAGCATGGTGGGAAATAAGGTCATGGTAGTTGGGGTCAGATAAATTAGACTGTGGGAAAGACTTCATTTTATTTCAAGTGAAATAGATTTTGAGGGGCAGTAGTAGCATGAGCTGCCTTATGTTTTCAAAGGACCACTCTGGGTGCTTGATGGAAAACAGTCTGTAGTGGAACATGGGTGGATGTTGTTAGGAGGCACTCAGAGGATAGGACGCGGCTGGAGAAATAAATTAGGAGTTGCAAGTGCATAGCTGTTGTTTACATCCACAAGACTGCTTGACGTCTGCTTGAGTAACGGTATGCAGAGCTTTGACTAGAGGAGGTCTAAGACATCTGTAGTTCTATAAACCTGTGTGAATCAGATCTGCAGTCAAATGTGGGCTAATTACCATGTAGTAGGTGTAGTTGTGGATGCCTCATCTCATTCCTCTCCCCTGACAATAAAGGGAAGAGCCTTACTTTTGCCTTCATGGTTGCTGTGACTCAGTAGTGTAGTGACGTTGGAGTGATGCTGCCACTCCTAAATGTGTTGGATCTGTGAACCATGGGGCCTTTGTATGTCCCAACTGAGGCCTATACCAGAATCCTTCTCCAAGGAAAAGGATGCCTAATCTGATACACCTAAATGTTGTACTGAAAATCTCTTACCTCCTCTGCTCATAGTGAGCCATGCTAGCCACACATGGGTGCGGATACACATGGGCACACGTTCACACACACATACTGTTCCCAAAATTTTTGCAGTATTTTTCGTCACTTTAATTATGGTTTATCATTACAAGGGCTGAAAATATTTATAAAATGCATTTTGAAAGTGCAGAAAAATATTTTAAAAAGAAAAGAAAAATGAGAAAAACAAATTTGGTGTAATTCTTATTGCAGTTAGTATTTTCTTTAAATTCATATATGAAAGCATGCTGCTTGTCCTCATCATAAAATCATGATAAGATTTCCCCATATTGAAAATCTTTGTGAACATAATTTCTATTGACTCCATACTCTTAATATGACTGAATCCAATTGCTCAACATTTGTGTTGGTTCTTCCCTCCTCCCTCTTCTCTTCCCTTTCTCCCTTTCTTTCTTCTCTCCTCCTTTCCCTGATCCCTCTCTCCTCATTTTGAAAATATTACTAATCATTTGTTATCCTGAGCATATTGTATCATGCTTGCCAAAATACCTGCAGGAAAAGACACAGAGGAAATCCCTCTATACTAACGACAATAATACTGGGAATAACAGTGATCATTTTTGTTGATCACTTTTTAATTTACAAGAGATTTCATCACAACTGGCCGGCTGTTTTGTAGCTGTGCCCTCTCAAATGCAGGGAGTGCTCCGTGCTGCCTGGTGTGAGTGACATAGGGAAGCTGTGGATCCCGGAGGCTGCTTGCTCAGTTCCTCTGAAGGTCGGGTGGAGCTGGCTCTTTTGACCCACATGCTCCAGGGGAGCTTTCCATCTGTCCAAATGTTAGCCTGGAACTAAACGCCTCCACACAGTGATGAAATCCCTAACAAATGTAGTGACAACACTGAACATAAGGCCTTAATTTTTTTCAAATTGCTTGCATTTACAGTTAATTCAATTTGAATTATAAGTCACCTCCATGTGAATGACTCATGCACTCATTATTAGGAGCTTTGCATTCTAAAATGTACAAAACAGAGAGGAGCTGGTTTGCAAAATGGGCATCACCAAGGTAATATTAAACTAGTTTCAAACTAAGAAAGTGGTTTCCTTTCATTGCCGATTTTGTATTCCAGATTCAGAGTTATCAAAGAAAACTGTCATATCTTTTAAGAAGACATTTGGATAACTGTATAGAGTGGTTATTGGAGGGGATATGTATGGAAATCAAACTCAATTATGTAGCACAAGTGAAAAAAATTTTTTTTTCTGTTACAGGGCATTTTGCTTTAAGCCAGTTGAAAACCTTTTCCAAGTCCAGACCTGTTGGGACCTAGAGGGACGGTCAGGCTAGGCTTTGTAAGTGGTGATGGAAGTGAAAAAATGACTTCAAAAGCAAATAATTTTGACACTACATAATAGACTGGGAAGAAATAGTATGGAAATGCCCAGAAAACAACCATATAAATAGATAATTGCTGAAATATTTGGATAATTTCAAGAAAAAGTGCAGGCTAAATTTTTGGACAGTGAAATCAGCTTTCCATAATAACTCTGTCTCCCAGCCAGTAATTTCCTTGTTCTCCCTAATTTACTTCACTTCTCTGTAGCTGGAAAATTCCTGTATTTTGTACCCTAATAAGCTGGCTCTCCAGCCACTAAGTTCTATTGTGAGATTTTGTCTTGCCTCCTGCTTTTATGCACATAACTGGTCCCTGCCAGGGAGCTCTGGAGCCCCCAAAGAGCTTTAAGCTTTCTGATGACTTTTCCCAGGGGTCCTCCAGGGCTGCCCGGCAATCCAACAGTTCATTTAAATTTGGACCCAAGTCCAGAGTAACTCTAGGGTTATGTGATTTTAAAGTTTTAGAGTTCCTAGTAAGGAGGGGTGGGGCCTGGGGGAAAGGCAGTAAACATACCCATACCCCGGTTATCTCTGCTAGGGAGCTTATGGCTAAAGTAGTCACAACTTGGGTTGGCCTGCCCTGGAAGGCAGTCAGTCATTTGAGGTACCTTTGGTTTTTGGCATTTTTGTCCTCTGGCCAAGGCAGTGGCTTCTACTTCTGAAAATTCTTCAGTGGCCTGGCATGATGGAAATTTTCATAATCTTGACTGGATCACAGCAGGTTTGTGTCTGAAAAGTTTAAAAATGGGGACACATGAGAAAGGCCTAGATAACCAGCAGGAAGGAAGGTGGGTTTCTTTTTGGTGTCCCAATCACCTTTCCTGTTTGGTTAGAGTCACTAATGGATTTTCCTCAGATTCGTCCTGCTGGTATAAGAACTCTAAAGATAAAAGTTCTATTTAATCTTGCTGAAGTTGCCAGAGCAAGGAGCAACCATGGATCGTGTCACACTGGGATGAATGTGAAGTCCTAAACAGCATTTGCTCATTTGCTTTGCATGTGCAGTGACTATCATACCAAGAGCTGGACCAGAAATTGTGGATTATGTAAAGTGCTAATGGGCGCAGTTCCGATTTTGGAGGAGCTTACAATATGATAGGGGTGAACCATTCATTCAGTTATTCAACATATATTTGATAAGCTTCTCTATGTGCCAGGAACTTTACGGGGTTGTCTGGGGATAGTGTTGTCTTAGAAACACACAGTCCATGACTAGATGGAGCTTACAGCCTAAGGGGGGTACCTGAGGAACATATTTAAGTGAACCTGGGCACCTGATTGTGAAAATCCAGAGGGATAACTGAGGAGGTGAATGAAGAGCCAGTTGGGGAGGTGAGTTAACTCAGGCCTCCTCTGGATGTTAGTTTGCGGTCAGGTTTTTCAGGATTAGTGTATGTAGAATAGTAATAATGAAGAGAGATGGAATTCAAGATGGGACCAATGGCAAATGCAAAAGCCCAGAGGAGGAATAAGCAAGTCATTTTGTTCAGAAGGTTGACTTGGAGTGTGGCTGTCTCTCAATAGGCTGATATTAAGAAATAAGTCTGATAAATTGGAGTAGCATCAGTGAACTTCTTGAAAACTAGATAGAGAGTTGAGATTTGAGATGCAAATAGGAAACTACAACATAATCTTTAGGAGGAAAACTTAAGAAGGGTAGGTTGCAGATGAAGAGAACATGGGTTTGACTCAACAAGTAAAGTAAAACTAGGTTTTGCGAGTTTCACCACCATCCACGCTGTCCCCTTCATTTGAACTGATAAAGATTATGACACATCTAGGGACATCCCTGAACCCCTGAAGGACATCCCTGAACCCCTGTGAATTTCAACGACCAAAGCACAGACTGTCTTACACATGAGCTGTCAGTCAGGGTGCACAGCACTTTTAGGGCACTTTAGTGTTGTAATGTCTTACATTTGGTAGCATTCTAAGTAGATGGACAAGAAGTAGAGAGGAAACAAGTATGAGCAGAATGGTGCTGGGGCAGGAAGAGGAATCTAAGGCAGCAATTTTCTGCCCTAGAATTTTTTTCTTTTCTTTCCTTTTCTGATGGTGATTGCTGTAACATCACGCACAGGCACAGGTATGTGACCTTCTGTTGGAACAAAGAGGAGTGTCTTAGGTTTTGAGACAAGTGAATGCACCTTGCTAGATCCGGGAGCTAAGTATCTTGGCTCTCATGCATCCTTCCACAAATGGCACTGAAGTTGTGCTCAAAATTGGAGGAAACAAACAGAAAACAAAGAAGACTGCACCTATGTAGGAGCTTGGAGCTGAAAGATGGGGGTGATGGTGTTCATGTGATAGTAGCAGAAAAAGTTGGATAATGCACTGGAGTGACTGATGTGTAGTAGATAGCATTAACTGTTACTATCTCCTACCCACAAGTAAACAAACAAGAGAAAAACTAGCCTAAACGGACATCCAAACTAACAAGAAAACTAAGGAATGCAAATGTTTAAATGAGTAGAGATTAGAGTAGGGAAAAAACGAGATGAGAGATTTTTAAAAAATGAGGGAACAAGAACAAAATGAGTGATAAGGGTTAGGACTTGAGAAGAGGACATGGGCAAAAGGATGACAGTTTCTGAGAAGGTGAGGAAAGAAGTGAAGGGAGAGAGAGGTCCTGAAAGCCGCTGGTGCTCAGGCGCCCATTGCAGGAAGGGCTTACGGTCCTGCCACCTTCAGGGCCGCTCTGCAGCTTCCTCAGCAGCAACATCTATACTCCTGCTACAGTGACCAGAAACTTCTGCCGGTGATGCCTGGCCCTGCCCCCTCTTGGAATTAGAGGAATGCATCTGTTTGTGGGCTGGAGATTAGAGCCCAGGGTCGGGGACTATGAGGAGGAAAGCTGCCTTTTTGGGTGGCCTCACAAGACATGCTTCAGACCCTAAGCTGATACATCTAAACTTCCTTCTCTGATAATCTATAATTTTCTGTTTTTAGAACTACATTGTCAGCGGTGTCAGAGAGACCCTTCTCAGATGATTCAGCCATTTAAAACCAGCAGTAATATCTTTTGTTTGGAAATTAAGCAACAGAAAGGAATTCAAACAGTCAAGCTAAGTATAGACATTTTTTAAATGAAAATACACCCATGGTTTCACTACCAAGTTAAGTCAAGCCAGTTTTATTCCAGAGCTTTAAACAAGGTTAAAAATTATATTTTAATTCATATTGCATTTTTTAACTTAAAATTTTTACATTCCATTAAAAAATTTTAAGGTGTTTCCCTCATCCTCTCTCCTAGAATGCTTAATATACATTAGGTATCTTACAAAGAGTTGTTGGTTGATTTTGAATATTTTAAATTCTATTAAGGGTGTTTATGTATCCTCAGTTCACTTCTTTCCAAAAAGATTTAAACTGGGTCTTAGAAAGCTGAAGTTTAGAGATGGATAAATGTTTTGAGAAGATGAAAACGGAAAATTTTTAAAAGAAACAGAAGTGCATAATTAAAAAATATTCTAGATGCTGTTTTGAAGCCATCCTGTGTTATGTCCAAATAGTGTTGTTTTGATGCAATTACCTGGTGTCGTTCTCCTCTAGGAATTCTGCTGTTTGTTTGTTGAGTGGAAATGGTGTGACCATGATGTGATGTTTGTCCCATCCTCTGGAGGCAGCGTCACACAGTGGACAGGGCGAGAGATGTGGAGTTGGGCAGCACAGTGCGGTGGTGGGGGTAGCTGGGATTTATTTTTTTATATGTATAAAATTAAGGGCTTTTCTTTTATTAAACAAGTAAATGATGTTCATTACCAAAAATGCAAAAATTACAGGAAAAAAATGTAAATTCTCAGAGCCCACCATCTGGAGGCAAACTCTAAAATTTTAAATGTGTTTTTTCCTAGAAATTTTTACATACGCATGTGGGCATGTATTATGCTGAATAGACTTTTAACTTTAAATTCTTATCTAAACATGCCCTAGTGTAATTAGTATTCTTTGTGATCATTGTATTTAAAATATTGTCCATTAAATGGATGAGTCAGAATTTGCTTAACTGTCTCCTTACTGTTAAACCCTTAGCATCTAGGTTAATAGATTTTCATTATTTTAGTGAGCATATTTGGTCATGTTAGTTAATCTTTTGGAGCCATAGATTTGGCTTCTATATATTGGGAATTATCTCTTACAGGGTTTTTGGCAGAAATGAATAAGGTAATAAATGACAAATAGTGGGTACTTATTAAATGTGGGACCTGTTTTCCTTATGTTTGGGCTTGATACTGTTGTTTTAAAGATCTGTGAGTTGATGTTTATAAACGTTAACTCACTGATGTTTTTAAAATGGTAATTACAAATATGTAAAATTTCTTACTTTGTCCAAAAGAGAAGGGTCCTGAAAAGTTGTTTTAGGTACAGTTTTGCAGACTGAAAACTGAGTATCTTTAAACCACTTGGTTCCCAAGCCACCGAGAAGCTTTTTTTCCCTGTGTTTTTATAGAAATTTCAAACGTGCCCCAAAGTAAAGAGAAATAAATAGTGAATAAGTCCTCTTGCACCAAGAACTTATTTTGAATATTTTTTTCTTTCTATTCTTGTTTTCTCTGTTTGTTCCAGCTTTTCTTTTTTTACTTAATTTTTATTTTGTTTTGTATTGTTTTTTCTTTTTGTTTTGTTTTGCTGTTTTGAGAGGGTCTAACTCTGTCACCCAGACTGGAGTGCAGTGGTGCAGTCATAGCTCACTGCAGCCTCAGACTCCTGGGCTCAAGTGATCCTCCCACCTCGGCCTCCCAAAATGTTGGGATTACAGGTGTGAGCCACATGCCAAGCCTTTTTTCTTGTTGGACTATGTTAATGTAAATCCTGGTTACCTTAACATTTCACCTATAAATATTTTAATCTCTGTCTTTAAAAGACACAGATTAAAAACCACCACATAACCACAATCCCATCCTCATACCTGGTAATATTTCTTATAGTTAGTTTGTTTCAATAACAATCAAAACAAAGTCTTCACATATTGAAAAACTGCTTTCATCTCTTTTAATCTGTAACAGTTTAGTTGGGTAGTTTTTTTTTTTCTTTTCTTTTTTTTAAGAATTCCTGAGGCTGGGCACGGTGGCTCACGCCTATAATCCCAGCACTTTGGGAGGTTAAGGGGGGGGGGGCAGATCACGAGGTCAGGAGTTCGAGACCAGCCTGGCCAACACAGTGAAACTAAAATAGAAAATAGAAAAAATTAGCTGGGCATGGTGGCGAGTGCCTGTAATCCCAGCTACTCTGGAGGCCAAGGCAGAAGAGGCAGAAGAATCGCGTGAACCTGGGAGGCGGAGTTTGCAGTGAGCCGAGTTCATGCCACTGCACTCCAGCCCGGGCAACAGTGCGAGACTCCATCTCACCAAAAAAAAAAAAAAAAAAAAAAAAAAAGAATTCCTGAGTCTTACCTGTAACCTACTGAATCAGAATCATCAGGGGTATAGTCTGATGGCACACGTTTTATAAATGTTCTAGTGGGGATTCTGATAGACAAACAGCCTTGAGAACCTCAGTACAAAGGAGTAAATTTAAGACACTTTTAAAATGAATTTTTTAGTAAAGGAGTAAACCTTTTGAAATATAATTACCATCTAGTTCCCTAGTTTATTTATCTTGTGAATGTAAACATTTTATTTATTGGATTTCCCTGAAGCGGGACTAACTTCTTCTATGGATGATGACTGAGATGATTTATGGCTTCTTTCTCCGACTGCTTCTTTTTTTCCTGGTGATCATTTCTTGTTGTAGGTGTTTTTCTACTTTCTCTTGAGTACTCTCTACTTAAATCCCTCAATGTGTTTGCATCATATTTGTAGTTATCGATCTTTTCATTGCATTTTTTTTTATTACATAGGATAATTACTATAGAAAACTGGGAATAAGTTAAGAGGTAAGAAGAAAATAAAAATTACCTATAATGTCTCTAGTTGGAGGTATATTCACTGTATTTAATTCTAGTTTTTTTTTTTCCTGTGTCAATAAACCTTTAAAAAAAAGTTTAAAATCCTACTACAATAATTTTGGTAATGTTTAAAACATAATATATTGTAAAATGTTTTAAATTATGAAACATTCTTTATTATGAGTTCAATGATTGCCTAGTATCCCAGCGTATGGATGTGGCCTAATTTTGGATATTTGACTTGCTTAAATTTTTCCCCTGGAGTGGAAATCCTTATCTGAATCCTTATAGATTCTTTTGGCATATCTATGACTATTTTATTGGTATAAATTTTTTATATTTCTGAGTTAAAATACTTATGTATTTTAAAAGCTTTTAATTTTGCCTAATTTATCTTCAGAAAGGTGGTTATCAGTTTACACTTCCCTGATGGGGGGAGTATTTGTTTCCCTGATTCTTTGTCTATATTGGAGACTTTTTCTATTATAAACCATTTATGTATCTTTCCCTCTTTCATGTTAGTGGCTTTTAACAGATGACCTGATTATGTGCTTTCCAGGTACATCACACTTAAAGGATCCAGTGTTTGGCCCTTTTGACTCTTGAGTGTTAGGAAAACACCTTTTGGAGGTCTAGGAAGCCACCTGTCATCAGTTCAAAGCCTTTGGCTCTCATTCCAGAGATTAAGGATGCGTAGACCCATGTGGCTGGCTATTGAGATTTTTCATTTAGTCGGTTACTTTTACATACTGCATTGCCACAGAGATCATGAAATGCCCTGGTTCTGGAGGTGGCTGCGTTTCATTGGTAGGCTTTAAAATAAATCCAAAACAAACAAACTTTCTCAATTGTCTTTGGGATCCTTGGAATCCATGTTTGCAGAAAAAATATTTTACAATTGGTTGTTTTATTTTCACTGCTATTGTGTTTTGTTCTCCTTCCACATTTATACTGATGCTTTAAATGGACCTGTTTTTTCCTTCCTCCCATGCACACTCTCAACACCACTCTGATAACATTGGAAACTTTAGGCCCATTTGATACAAACCCTTAGATGTACCTCTGATTTCTTATCTGGCTTTTCTGGCTGCGTCAGTCCTGTCTCTTATATCAGACGAGAGTTCTACGGGCTTTCGTTAGAGGGCAACTGAAAGAGAAATAACATGGAGAAGAAAAGGAGAGAGCTGATGTATGGGTGGAGAAAGGGAGAGCTGGGGTATTTGAAATTCTGAAAAACTGGAGAATCCATGGTTTAGAGTAGGTGACATTCCTTAAACGATACTCATTAGAGTGACATGAGCAAGAGCAGGGAAGACAGGGTTCCTGACAAACTTTGACCTGGTCCAGGGCAGGCCAACCTTGGAGACTGACTTGCCAGGTTGAATGGCTGCTCCTTCTGTGTTGAAGGCAAGTTGGGTTGGGCATCCTTATTTTGTGCTGCCATTGTCCTGCAGCAGAGCACCCATACCATAATTCTCTGCATGTATGACTGTTTATGCAGCACACCAGGAAGAGCCAATCTGGTGGTATTCTAAATAATTATTTCATTGTAGATGTCCAGCAGGATAATTCAGATGCCAATAGAAATTATATTATCTTAAATTGTCCACTTTAGCCACTCACATTGGTAGAATGAATGTTGCCAAATTTCAGTTGACTTTTGTGCTGTTTAGACACACTTCATGTAGTGCTTTGTTTTAAAAGACCTTGAAGTATTTTTATGGAACAGACAGACACGGGAAGTTTGGTTCTAAAGGGTTAAGACAAAAATATTATTACTCCATTGGTAAATGTATTTACCCAAATCTGCTCTTTCAGACAATAGCCCAACTTAGCGCTGGTATTAAATGGAATAATTCTCTTCTTTTACTGATACAGTGTCTAATTTAGAAACTTTGCTGTTTTTGGCAATCACACTGCCTTGATTTAGGTGGGACAGGGATCAGGGATTAAAATGGCTCTAGCCAGGAGGAAAGTAGACAAGTTTGACGGCAGTGAAAACCAAGACATTGCTGCATCCGGAAAATTTATGGTTAAGACTGGAGAAGTCTGGAAAGTTGGGCAGCTCTGTCATTTATTAATTTATTGGCCTATGTAAGATGTTTTTACTTTAGAAGACTAATCTACGACTTCTGAAAGGATATGTCTTCAAACTCTGTATTTTTTTCTACATGTAAAATAAAGACATTCTACATACAATTTTCTAAAAGAAAAAAGAAAAGCAAAACAAAGCAGGAAAGAAGGTCCATGATATTGCATCCAGATCTGTGAAAAACTTTTCCTTTTTCTCTATTCACGTTTTGTGTATTCCGAAGGTTTGATGCCAGAATTTCCTCATTACCCTGGAGACTGACTGCAGGCAACTTGCAACATTTTTATTTTTTTAATCTTGTGTTGCATTTTTCTGAAAACCTTCCTAGTACCTTGCTCAATTTGTATAATTATACACACACACACACACACACACACACACACACACACGTGGCAAAAAAGCCACAGTGCATAGAGCCCAGGGACTTCAGCTGTGGATTCCCTTTGCGTTGCTAACTCAGCTGGACTTATAGTACGTTTTAAGTCTTGGTGACTCGTAGTCTGTTTGTTGTGTTGCCTCATTTAAATTGTGGCATCATAAATCATTTCATTTTTTTAATCATTTGAGTAGCAAACACCCCAAAGCATTAAAGTTAAACAATGTTAATGGAGGTTTACTTTGGATCCCATTGTTTTAATATGACAAATGGCCATGCATCAAGCTGCGTAGCACAGTTTATTTATGCAGACATAATTAGCCCTTTGAAATGAAATATACAGTGAGCCATTTGCCAGAAATTCAAAGTCTACTTGACATGGCCCATCCTCCAATCTTACTCCTCCTATGTGCTTGATAGGTTCAAGGCAGAATGTAAGCAAGGATACTCTTGGCTGGGGGAAATTGGAATTAGGATTAGGGAAGAAGTTACCTTGTATTCAGAATGGAACACTTTCTTCTCCATTTTTTTGGCCTTTGGGGGACTTCCAATAGGAGAGACTTGAAAAGATGGAAAAGAAATTATTTTTGGTTCTAAATATCTGAAGAAGGGTAGTTTCCCGAAAGAGTCTCATTGAAGATAGGGAGTTTCACGCACTGGAAGACACTGGGCTCTAGCATGCAGGTTCCGGGGAGAAACTAGAATATTCTTTCTCAGAGATCTTGGAGAACAACATATGTATGCTAATTTTCAGGATCTTATCAAAACTTTATAGGGTCTTTTTCCCTGTATGTGTTTACTCTGTTGTGTTTATGTGAGTGTGTGGGCGGGTGGTGGGGGAGGGGAGCAGGAATAGAAGATGTAGTAGTTCATTCTTGGATGCACAGTTACTGCTTTAAGATCTCAATTACTTACATTTTAATAGCTAGCGAGTAGGGACCACGTTGACATAACAGACAAGTTCTGGGAATGATGAGTCATCCTTCACAAATTCATTTCAGCTTCCTACTCTTGTATATGCATAACTAGGCCCAATCTTCCTCATTAATCTGAGGGGTAGTATCAATGAAGGCAGAAAGACGGGACGGGGGCTGCCTCCAGGGTTCATAAGTTATGCCACACCTATGGCAATCACTATATCTCTTTTGCTTAACATGAAATGTCAAAGGAGGTGAGTGACAGCTTGCAAGTCTGGGCTTTGATGGACCAAGTGTTTTTTTTTTTTTTTTCTGTTGAAATTAATGTAGCATCTCCTTAGTAACAGAGGGCCAGGATTCCAACAGTGAGCAGTGGATCCGTACTATTTGGGATGAGCCTTTCCTCTGGGCTCAGCTAATTAGTTATGGAACTGGCCTCATGCCAGCCACCACCATACATACCTGGATTCTGACATGCTCTCAGAACCAGCCTGGTGCTTTTTAAGATGCCAATAGATTCTTGGATTCCATGTTGACCAAATTTTGTCTGTTTAAGCAAGATATATCTTCTGGACAAGAGATGACACATATTTCTACATTTTCTTAGAATATAGGAAATAGGATTTAATTTTAGGGAGGCTATTCCTTGTCAATAACAAGAATTTTCAGAAGTTTTACACCTGTTTCTACCTTTGCTTCCAAGAAAAACCTTCTAGCTATGGACCTAATCCTAGCCCCTCAGGAGTTACTATCATAATCTCTGTCCATATAGTTATTAATAAACCTTTTGTGTTTTATAATGTGACACAAAGTAGTCTTCTTTTGGATTAAGGACTGTTCAATGAATGTTGATCATTGTTGCCCTGGTGAAAATGACCTACCAGTAAGTTTACGGGAAAACCCTGGCTCCCAGATCTTAGACCCTACCCCACTCCCAACACTTAATTTTTTTTAATTTTTTAGATGGAGTCTTCCTCTGTTGCCCAGGCTGGAGTGCAGTGGTGTCATCTCAGCTCACTGAAACCTCCACCTCCTAGGTTCAAGTGATTCTCCTGCCTCAGCCTCCTGAGTAGCTGGGATTACAGGCACACACCACCATGCCTGGCTAATTTTTGTATGTTTAGTAGAGACAGGGTTTTAACATATTGGCCAGGCTGGTCTCGAACTCTTCACTTCAGGTGATCCACACACTATGGCGTCCCAAGGTGCTGGGTTTACAGGCATGAGCCACTGTGCCTGGCCCCAACACTTCCTTTTACTCGTATTTACTGGAAGTGTTGGGAAAATATAATAGTTGGGGAGGAAGGAAAACACATCAAGAGGTTGGGAAGTTCTCATTTCTAATCTCCGGAACCGTAAATTCAGTCTCTGTGTGTAGCACCATTGAGAGAAGTAAATGGAGAATTGACTACTTACTTGGAGTTGGAAAAATTTAAGCATTGTTAGTTGTGAGACTTAATCCCATTCAAGTTTTATTAGCTTTTAAATCTATGCCTGGAAAGATCTATGGATGAAAATAAAGCAAACGCTTTTGATCCGAAAACAATGCTTTTAGAGAAAGGCTATTCTAAGGGATTTCTTCTTTTCTTTTCTCTCTTTCTTTCTTTCTTCTCTCTCTTTCCTTTCCTTCCCTTCCCCTTCCTCTTCCCTTCCCCTTCCCCTTCCCTTCCCTTTCTTGTACTTTAAGTTCTAGGGTACATGTGCACAACGTGCAGGTTTGGTACATAGGTATACATGTGCCATGTTGGTATGCTGCACCCATCAACTCGTCATTTACATTCAGTATTTCTCCTAATGCTATCCCTCCCCCAACCCGCCACCCCCTGACAGACGCCAGTGTGTGGTGTTCCCCACCCTGTGTCCAAGTGTTCTCATTGTTCAATTCCCACCTATGAGTGAGAACATGCGGTGTTTGGTTTTCTGTCCTTGTGATAGTTTGCTGAGAATGATGGTTCCCAGCTTCATCCATGTCCCTGCAAAGGACATGAACTCATCCTTTTTTATGGCTGCATAGTATTCCATGGTGTATATGGGCCACATTTGCTTCATCCAATCTATCATTGATGAACATTTGGGTTGGTTCCAAGTCTTCGCTAATGTGAACAATGCTGCAATAAACATACGTGTGCATGTGTCTTTATAGTAGCATGATTTGTAATTGGGTATATACCCAGTAATGGGATCGCTGGGTCAAATGGTATTTCTAGTTCTAGATCCTTGAGGAATTGCCACACTGTCTTCCACAATGGTTGACCTAATTTACACTCCCACCAACAGTGTAAAAGCGTTCCTATTTCTCCACATCGTCTCCAGCATCTGTTGTTTCCTAACTTTTTAATGATCACCATTCTAACTGGTGTGGAGATGGTATCTCATTGTGGTTTTGATTTGCATTTCTCTGATGACCAGTGATGATGAGCATTTTTTCATGTGTCTGTTGGCTACATAAATGTCTTGTTTTGAGAAGTGTCTGTTCATACCATTTGCCCACTCTTTGATGGGATTGTTTGTTCTTTTCTTGTAAATTACTTTTCTTGTAAATTTGTTTAAGTTCTTTGTAGATTCTGGGTATTAGCCCTTTGCAATGGGTAGATTGTAAAAATTTTCTTCCATTCTGTAGGTTGCCTGTTCACTTTGATGGTAGTTTCTTTTGCTGTGCAGAAGCTCTTCAGTTTAATTAGATCCCATTTGTCAATTTTGGCTTTCGTTGCCATTGCTTTCGGTATTTCAGTCATGAAGTCCTCGCTCATGCCTATGTCCTGAATGGTATTGCCTAGGTTTTCTTCTAGGGTTTTTGTGGTTTTAGGTCTAACATTTAAGTCTTTAATCCATCTTGAATTAATTTTTTATAAGGTGTAAGGAAGGGATCCAGTTTCAGCTTTCTACATATGGCTAGCCAGTTCTCCCAGCACCATTTATTAAATAAGGAATTCTTTCCCCATTTCTTGTTTTTGTCAGGTTTGTCAAAGATCAGATGGTTGTAGATGTGTGGTATTATTTCTGAGGCCTCTGTTATGTTCCATTGGTCTATATATTTGTTTTGGTACCAGTGCCATCCTGATTTGGTTACTGTAGCCTTGTAGTATAGTTTGAAGTCAGGTAACATGATGCCTCCAGCTTTGTTCTTTTTGCTTAAGATGGTCTTGGCAATGTGGGCTCTTTTTTGGTTCCATATGAACTTTGAAGTAGTTTTTCCAATTCTGTGAAGAAAGTCATTGGTAGCTTGATGGGGATGGCATTGAATCTATAAATTACCTTGGGCAGTATGGCCATTTTCACGATATTGATTCTTCCTATTCGTGAGCATGGAATGTTCTTCCATTTGTTTGTGTCCTTTTTTATTTCGTTGAGCAGTGGTTTGTAGTTCTCCTTCACATCCTCTAAGGGATTTCTTATAGAGAAGGGTAAGAGGAAAGGGAAGGAGTGATATATTACCATGAAACCACATAAAATCATACCAAATTCAGGACTTGGTATATCATTATCTTCAACTATAATTATTATTAACAAATAACATCTTCAAATTCTAAATATGGTAAAAATCTCCTGGGGTATTTATTAAACTTGTAGGTCTATCCTAAATCCACTGAATTTAGGTGTGTGAGAAACACCTTGCATTGTAAACAAGCACAAAATTTGAGGATGTTAAATAAAGGTATACTGCTTATCATATCATCACATGTCTGTAAATGTTTTGTTTCCTTTATTTCATTAAAAAATATCTGGAGTATTAAGATCTGTTCCACTTAGGGTCTAAGACAGGGAGAATCAGAAAATTTAATATTTCAAACCTAAGCAATTCCTGTTTATAAAAATAGCATCTGCCCTGATTGGCAGCTTGCCTACCTGCCTGCCCACCTTCCTTCCTCCTTCCCTTGCTTCCCCTTCCCCTTTCCCTTCCCCTTTCCCTTTCTCTTTCCCTTCCCTTCCTCTCCCCTTCCTCTCCTCTTCCTCTCCCCTTCCCTTCCTTTCCTCTTCCCTTCCCTTACTCACCCCTTCCCTTCCCTTCCTCTCCCCTTCCCTTCCATTTCCTTCCCTTGTCTTCCCTTCCCTCCCCTTCCTTTCCCTCTGTCTCCCTCCCCTTTGTTTCCCCTTCCTCTCCCCTTCCCTTCCTCTCCCCTTCCCTTCCTCTCCCCTTCCCTTCCTCTCTCCTTCTCCTTCCCTTCCCTCCCCTTCCCTTCCCTTCTCACCTTCCTCTCCCCTTCCCCTTCCTTTCCCTTCGTCTCCCCTTCCTCTACCCTTCCCTTCCTCTCCCCTTCCTCTCCCCTTCCTTTCCTTTCCTCTCCCCTTCCTCTTCCCTTCCCTTCCTCTCCCCTTCCTCTTTCCTTCCCTTCCTCTCCCCTTCCCTTCCTCTCCCCTTCCTCTTCCCTTCCCTTCCCTCCCCTTCCCTCCCCTTCCTCTCAGCTTCCCCTTCCCTCCCCTTCCTTCACCTCCCCTTCCTCTCCCCTTCCTTCACCTCCCCTTCCTCTCCCCTTCCCCTTCCCTTCCCCTCCCCTTCCTTTCCCTTCCCTCCCCTTCCCTTGCCTTCCTTCTCTTCCTTCTCTCCCTCCGTCCCTCCTTCCCTTTTTCTCTCCCTCCTTTTTTTCTTTCCTCCACCTTTTTTCTCTCTTTATCTCTTTCTTAACAGCAGTTAGCCCTGAAACAAAACTTTATCATAAAGAATCAGGAAATTTTCAAGCATGAAGAATAACTATTTTCTTAATATATTTAGCAGTACACATATGTTTTTTGGTTAGAATCAGGCACAGAGAATCTTTTTGTAGTGACTTTATTTAAATTCTGTCATTTATTTAGGATTTTTTTTTTTTTTTTTTTTTTTGAGACAGAGTTTCTCTCTTGTTTCTCAGGCTGGAGTGCAATGGTACGATCTTGGCTCACTGTAACCTCCACCTCCTGGGTTCAAGCGATTCTCCTGCATCAGCCTCCTAAGTATCTGGGATTATAGGCATGCATCACCACACCCAGCTAACTTTTTTGTATTTTTAGTAGAGACGAGGTTTTTCCATGTTGGTCCCGACCTCAGGTGATCCACCCACCTTGGCCTCCCAAAGTGCTGGGATTACAGGCCTGAGCCACCACGTCCAGCCCAGGAATATTTTTAAAATGATAAAGTCCATGTGTTCCATTAAAGTGTTTATGGCATTAAGTGATTAAAAATTGCTTTTGAGCCTGATGATAGCCAGTAAACAATTACTAGTTCTCTCAAGAGATGGTCTGGGAATTCAGTACAACTGCATTCCTGCTTATATTTCTTTATTCTTAGTAGCACACAGTATTCTCTGCTAGTCTTTTCATTATATTAAAAATTATGATGATGACACATGGTGTTCTCACTCATGTGGGAGCTAAAAAATTGATCTAATGGAGGCAGTAAATAGGATGGTAGTTACTAGAAGCTGGGAAGGCTAGTAGGGAGGGGAGATAAGGAGGGTTTTGGTAAATGGGCACAAAAATATAGTTAGGAGGAATAAGATCTAGTGTTCACTAGCACAATAGGGCAACCATAGTTAACAAGAATTTATTGTATATTTCAAAATAGCTAGAAGAGTAGGTTTGGAATGTTTCCAACACAAAGAAACAATAAATGTTTGAGGTGATTTACCTCAAACATATAGCATTTACCATGTGCCTGGCATTGTTCTGTGCACTTTGCACATATCATCCACCTTAATCCTTGAATCATCCTTTTGAGGGTGGTTTAATAATTCCCATTTACTATGTCAGAAACCAAAGCCTCGAGTGGCTGTGCCTATCATAACACCACTATGCATCGGAGTCATAAATTTTAATATCTATCTCTCTCAGCAGATTGGATAAAAGTAACTTGAGGCCAAAGATCATGTCTGACTCAAATGTATATTCTCAAGTTTTGATAAATATTTTTGAATGATCAATGATGATAAGAGTTATTTATTGATACTGAATGCTGATTATATGTCTGGTACAGTGCCAGATGTTTTGTGTCTAGGACAACCTAGGGTTGCATCTCAGCTCTGTTCCTTACTAGAAGTGAGTTGTTGCATTGGTTGTTTAGCCTTTCTGTACCCTGGGTGCCCCAAAGGCAAAATAGAAATAGCAGTACTATCTGTCCCATAAAGCAGTTTGAGAATGACATGAGTTAACATATAAAGCACTTAGAACAGTGCCTGGCACAGAGCGGGCAGCTTGTGCATATTAACTATCATTATTATTTCCAACTTAGACATATTCCATTCTGAAGTATGTGCCCTTTTCATAACACCTATCCTACTTTATGTCATACTTAAAAATTTTTACGTAGAGAGTTCCAAACTTCCTTTGTCTATTATTTGAGCCAAACTTCTGTATTGTAGTATTTTCAGTGCTAAGAATCCCATTCATTACCACATGGGGTGTATAAGTATAAATGTAGAGAAACATCGTAGGCCTTTCAAAGTTAGAATTATTGCTAGTTCTAATTAAATTAAAGTTATCAATTTTCATGTAAGTAGGATAAACAAATTCCTCTGTTGAAGTAACAACAAGTTATGTGGGTGGTGGTGGTGGTTGTTGTGTGTGTGTGTGTGTATTTGTTTCCTCTTTCTAACTTATCAAAAAGAAGAGTTTTCAAATCTTGGATTTTCTATAAGTACTTTCTAATGGGTTTCCTTGTTTAGTTTTTCACAAGAGCAGGTATATCATCCCCATATCTCTGGTGAAGCACTCTCAAAGTGTGTTGACATTTCAGGAAGCTTTGAATTTGCTAAATGCATCTGTATTTTCTGCTGAGTGGTTGGCCTGGACTCAAAAAAGTGTGCCTACACAAGAGCATTTCCAAGTATGATTTCTAACGTGATAGGATTGTAGCTGTACACACATATGTGTATATGCAGGTCAATATCACTTAGAGACCCCTGCCTTTTTTATTAACAACTTGTTTTAAAAGTTTTTAATTACTTTAGATTAAAAATTATTGTTTTAATTATTTAAAAAATTATGTCCCAGATATATTAGCTTTTTGATATTTTTTCCTGTTTTGCCAGGAGGTAGATATTATATGTTTACAGTTGTTGAAATCGGATTAACTCTTACATGTTATCTTTAACAAATATTATCCTGAAGACTATTCTCTGAAAAAAGTACATTTTGTACATTCAATTCTCCTAGCTTGCAAAATGTACAGTATTCCGATAGTTATCTCTCTAGTAAAGGCTATGTAAGGAGAGAGGGCACTTCAATATTGATAACGCATTTTGTTTTGGAAAGAAGATATAAAGTCAGTGACATACAGTGTGAGAGGCCTGTGAATATGAAAGTAAAAAGGAAATGGTTACTTGATTGCAGAAATAGTGTTAGTCATCTCTGTCACAATTTCCTTTTCCATTTAAAAGAAAGTATTCTTACTATTATAGGTGATGCATTTTGCCAAACAAAGGGGACAGTAGCAGGAATCTTATATAAATCCTTCCTGTGCAAACATGTGTGTTTCTGCTACAACTGAAAGAAATACCTACCTTTGATAGTACTAGTAATCTTTTCCTTTTGAAACTGAGTTAGTCAAAGCTTCCATCATAGGAAGGAAGAAAAGTTCTAGTAGCTTATTACACATTCCTGAAAAAAAAGACAAAAGAGCAAAATACAACCTAAATATCCTTTTTTATTAAAAGTCAGAATTAGCATTGCAAATACAATCCAGAACTTCAGAGCTGTCATTTAGCGTGAACCTTTTGATAAATTGGATCCTGATATTTACAAAATCTATTAAAATACAACCAATAGTGTGTTTGTTTATATGTTGACAAGATGATATACACCCTGAAGGTCAAGGGTGATGTGAACTGTTATGGTGTTCTTGTCAAAGTAGCTAAAAAAAGTGGGATGGGGGCGGCTATTTAAAGAGTTTTGATGGAATAATGGCTTTACCACAAGTGTGACAGCAAATGCAAGGATCATCTTGAAAAAGTTCAGTTGATTTGAAACAAAAATCTGTGATGTTTATCAATCAAAAAAAAAAAAAAAAGGAAAGTCTCTTCTTCCTTCTGTAGCATGTTAGAAAGTTGGCAGCTCAAATGGAAAAACAAATAGTGAAGTTAAACAGAAAGAAAAGCATTGATTTAACTTCTTGGGTGGTTTATCAAATGCCACACAAACTTTTCATTCTGTCTTGTCATTTATTAATTACCCTCTTTTAATCAAACCAGTTAAAGATCAGTTTACAAACTTCGGGTTACTTCTGTGTAAATAGTTCCAACAACTCGAAGTCACTTTGTCAAAAGGACTAAATAATAATTTAGTAAAAGACTAAATAATCTCTAATTGTTAGCCAAGTTGTACTTCTTTTTTTCTCATAAAAACTCAAAATTTTTCTGAAAAATAAATGTGGGATTTAAATAATGCTTTTCCCAGCATGATTTTATTACTACATTTGAGTTCCTTGTTCTCTTTTTCTTAACGATGGTAATGGCCTTAGTTATTAGAGACGTTAGCTCAAAAATGTGACACTGAAAAGAATGTGAATGCATTAAAAGTCGGTTAAGTTTTTCAGTTTAGATCTTTATTTTAGTGTTTCAAACTAGCATCTAGAAAAAAACTGAGTAAAAACTGTATATGTTAATTTCAAAGTAATAAGTGAAGGGAATTGGTACAGTATGTTAACCAAATATGAATTGATATAAGAAGATAGATTTGGATGTTAGATCCCTCTATCTATTTAGAAAGCATTTAAATTTTTATGTATTTTAAATTATAGTAGCACAACAGAAAGCTAATTTTATGGGCATTTTTGAATTTAATGTGAAAAGGAATTGAGCTTTTTCATGTGTTTGTCATAAAATGGTTTAATTAAAGGAAATTAAGCCAGAATAACTGTAAACAGACATAAAAATTATTAACCTCATATCTCTACCAATCATTTTCAGTATAGGATTTCTGCTAAACAGTATGTGGTTTAGCTCCCAGGAATTAACTCTTTGAGTACATTTAAATTAATTGGATTATCTCAAGTTACCGCTCTGAAGGCAGAGATTTGCAATAGCATGTTACCTAAGAAATCAGTGTTTTAAGAGGCTAATCACATCGCAATGCAGGGACATTTAACCTACAGTGGTTGACACATTCAGCTTCCGCAGGCAACAAGGACAACCAGATCTTATCAAAATAATGCATTAAAAAGAGCAAAAGTATTCTTTAAAAAAAAAAAAAAACAACCCAACTTACTGATCCCTGTACTCCTTAAATAATTAAAAACTTTTGCTGAAAGCAAATGATCTCTGTGGTTTTCTTGACTTAAAGGTTCATGATCACCTCAGAATTAGCAATTATTAGATGGTTTATACAGGCCGGAAACTGTAGTGAGGTAAACATATATCAAAGTATTATGAAAACAATTAAGTGCTACACAAGTGCAAAGTGTTATCATATTAACATGAATGAAGCTACCTTTGCCTGTGAGCATCTAAAATATTTTATTTATTCTGTCAGATGAAATTTTAGAAATCAGCAACTCAGACACAAGTAGTGGAAAATCTTTAAGGCAACATTCAGACTTCTGAAATTCACCATGCTGAAAAGCTAAGGTTGTTGCCCAAAACAAAAATAAAACAGAACAGAAAGACATCATTAACTGTAAGAGTGAATGCAGAAATCTCTCCACTCGGGTGGCTTGTACATGTCCAAGGGCTGAGCTCAGCTTTGTATTAAAGACCCGTGGATTTAATAAAGCTTTAGGGTGAACCAATTAATGGTTGCTATAGATGGGAAGTTAGTAACACAACATTACAACAACCACCCTCCTCCCCCCACCCCCCACAACTCACTTGCCTAGAGCCCCAGGAACTGTATCTAAGCCATTAAACTATTACTAAAGCTGATTAATCAACCCTGACTGCTTTGAAATAAAACAAATGATTTAAGAATTAAAGTTTCTGTATCCTATTATCAAACTCATTAAGTCATCTCAAACTGCTGAATTTTGGATGAATTTCTAAATTCCTAAGAATCTATTCATACACATTTATTCTCCCCTCCCCATATTTATCCATGATAAACAAATGTTAAAATAATCAGACCAATCCACTTGGACAGTGGAGATCAACATAATTACTTTAAAGTTTTGTTAGATTGTTTTGTTAACTGTCATACTGCCTTGGGATATTTTAAAATAATTTTTTATTACTTTTTCACTCTCACTAAAGTAAAGGAAATTAAAGTATTAAAATTTTATTTGCAGACGGTCTAAGATCTTACGGTAGAAATGAAACTTTCTCGTTGGGCCAACTCTCACTGTACTGCTAGACGTGCATGGGTTTTGCAGAGGCCTCTTTGAAGTGAGAGTGACCAGATTTCTTGTGAGTTTCAGGGAAGATTTCAATTACAAGGTTTTATTTTCAACCCCATCCCTCTCTAAAGTCAGACCTTTATCTCCTTTTGGAAATCATTCCATTTATGAGTTTTAAGACTATGATCATATGACTACAATTTGAATGTATTCTTTGGCATGTTACATGGTGACCCACCACTTCTATTTTATTTCTGTCCTGGCCGTTTTAATGTATTTGTAGAGTTCTTGTTGACCGAGAACTGCTGTGAGATAGGAGACGTTATTCACCGAACAGAGTAGACTCTTTTACAGAGTAGACACCCGAGAGGCTAAAGTGATTTTCATTGTTATTTTCTTTTATTTTGTAGAAAGAATGAAAATATAAAAAGAAAAAAAAAAAAACTTAATTAGAAACTAAGTAGCCAGTACATCTAAGAGATTACACATATATTTTAGCACATTTGACTCTATTTTGGAGCCTTTTGACCAAATTTTTCTTCTTAATTTTAATTCTCTTATTTGGGAATAAGGGGCTGGAGATGTTATTTGGATTGCTTTTTTAATTTGCCGATGGTGGTAGAAAAAGGTTTAATAGAGGTGATTTTATGTGTGCTGAATTTAGGCAAAAGAGTACATGTTTCAGTGTATTTCTTCTCCATTTCTTTCTCATTTTCGGTCATTTACTTTCCATATTATTTTCAGTGTTCTCTCTCTGTCTCACCCATTGCTCTCCTCACTTCCCAGAGTCTGACTGGCAATGTGTGCATGGGAACCTTAGCAGCTGAGGGGCATCCCAAGTTTGCATTGTGGTTTGGTGGCAACAACCGACACTCTGCAACCAAGCTCTTGGGGCTTTAATTCCCAGCTCCATCTCTTTCTAACTGTATAATCTTGTGCAAGACACTTCTTCTCTTCATGCCTCAGTTTCCAATATGTGAAATAGGTTAATGGATGGTTGTGAGGATGAAGTGAGATAATATATGGTACATCTTTGGAACTGTCCCTGACATGAGGTAAGCATCAGATATGTGTTTGCTGTCATTTCACAATATACGCATTTCTAAGTTACTTGCACATTTGTGTGGACAGTGGAATGTGGAAGAGTAGATTGGAACATTAAATTGGGAGTTAAGAATTCCAAGACCTGAATCTGAATCTGCTGTGAGTCAGTGTACAAGGTGACTACAAATCACTATTGGTGTCTTGGGGTAATCGAATTTTAGGATTTAAAAATTTCGAGATTACCCTGGCATTTTACTTATGGATGAGCAAGCCAGGAAATCCTTAGAGCTTAAAATTACTCACCCCATGGCACACATTGCTAGGGCAGAGCTGGCCTTCGAAGCCAGTGCAGTGTCTTGCTTCTTAAGCCAGTGTTTCCTAAAGTGTGGTACGTTGTTGTATTTAAAACCATCCTTCTCAGCAAACTAACACAAGAATAGAAAACCAAACACCGCATGTTCTCACTCATAAGTGGGAGGTGAACAATGAGAACACATGGACACAGGGAGGGGAACATCACACACCAGGGTCTGTCGGGGGGTGAGGGGCTAGAGGAGGGATAGCATTAGGAGAAATACCTAATGTAGATGATGGGTTGATGGGTGCAGCAAATCCCCATGGCACATGTATACAATAAAAAATAGAAAAAAATAATTTTAGGTGATGTACAGAAAAGTGTTCTTAATATACCTGGCACATCAAACCCACAGTTTTACAAATAATATTGCTTATGATGAGGTTAAGTACCAGGAACAAACTGATTTCAAGTCATTTTAAGAATATTAAGTACGTAATGGTACGGGTGGTATAAAGATACAGCAAAAACCACGAATGCTGATGCTGAAGTATGGGAAATCCTGCCTACTCTAGGTTCACCCCACCACCTTTCAAATACTGATAGAGGCCAGAATTATATGACAGCCCACATAGTTTTCTATGATGTAAGAATTTTTCTTTTTCATTCATGATTTCTTGCTCAAAGAAAAGATACTTAGACCTGGGGAGTTTTTCCTGTTCTAATGACTTTAAAAAATAAGCACATGAGTGAATATTGGTAAATCATATGACATACTGTTCTGGAATCCCAAATGCAAAAGGAAGCAGTAGTTGTTGGCAATTGTACCAAGCTAAGAGAAGTGTGAAACGTACTTTAGAGGGAAAAGGCAGATATGAAAACCAAAATGTCAGGAATGGTTCTGATAGCAGGTTATCTTATCACATGCATATGAGCATTTACTCATTTGCTTTCAGCAGAGATTATTAAGCGCCTATATAATCTCTGCTCTTTATCAGTGTGTACACAAAGGTAAAACCTATTTTACACAGCAACTATATTTTTGAAACGTTGTAATTTGAATTTGCTTTATTCAAGTCATACTTCAGGGATTTGGGAAAGTTGAATGTTTTCAGGAAAACTAGTAAAGTTTTTTTGTCAAACAAAATTATTCCTTTATCTCTTTGGTAAATTTGGATTTTTATATATCACATCTGTAAAAAGCAAAGCAAACATAATCATAGAATTTTCAATATTTGGACACATTAGATGACAAGTGTTTGGTTTTGTTTCAGTTGTTTGCTGTTTCTTTTTGAAGGCATGGAAAGAAGCTATTGGAAATGTCAGCTGGTCTAGAGGAGAGAAGCAGCAGGGCCATTCCTAAGCCTTGTTAAGCACGAGCTTCCTGCGCCCTCCCTTTAAAGTAGATGATAATGGTTTGGCTCTGCGTCCTCGCCCAAATCTCATCTTGAATTGTAATCCTCACGTGTCGAGGGAGTGAGTTGATTGAATCATGGGGGTGGTTTCCCCCATGCTGTTCTCCTGATAGTGAGTTCTCATGAGATCTAATGGTTTTATAAGAGTCTGGCATTTCCCCTGCTGGCACTTTGCTTTCCTGCCTCCTTATGAAAAAAGTACTTGCTTCCCCTTTGCCTTCTGCCATGATTGTAAGTTTCCTGAGGCTTCTCCTGCCATGCGGAACTGTGAGTCAATCAAACCTCTTTCCTTTATAAATTACCCAGTCTTTCGTATTTCTTTACAGCAGTGTGAGAACAGACTAATACAGTACACTGTTCAGTGTTTAAATGAATGAAAATTCTGATATTAAATTAGCACTTCTTTGACAAACAAGAAAAATAATTTATTATTTCTCAAAGTAGAGGTCTAAACTGGCTGAAGTGAGCTTTAAAGTATACTACAGAATCTCTTGGTGGATTCCGTATTAGGGATATGTTCTTTTTTAGGTAGTCTGTGAAATGATCTCCTCATGGAAACATTCAGAAGAGATGCAGCTAATAGTTTATGGATGATATTCAGTGAAAATTAGATTTTGCATCTATTTTTTGGGGAGGGGTGTGTGTGTGTGTGTGTGTATGTGTGTGTGTGTGTGTGTATTTTGGCATGTGGATGGTGTGGTCCATAGGTTCTTTGCCATTCTTGAAAGGGTCTTTAGAGAATCATTGCTGGTATATGTTGAACCAGCCGTCAGGGATGCAGGTGTCACTCACTGTGTGTGGTCTGTGTTGGACCCTGGTGACTTTATTTCTATAGGATCACTGCATCTACTGTTTTGATTCCTTTGACTGATCCAACCAATTTTTAAAATGTGAAGATTTGGGGACCTTGGGTTTATTACGGGTACAGAATTGCATTAAAAGATATCAGAGATTCTGGAACCAAGATGTGGTTGGAGAGGAGCATGAGGAATGGGGTGGGTCATGTGGGAGCAGGACCTGGAAGGAGGAAGGATGGGTGGCAAAAAGGATGGTGCAGGAAGGGCTTCTGTTTGATATAATTGTTTTTATGATTTGTTTGTGGAAAAGATGCTGACACATTTGTAACCCCTATTTCAAAGGGCAGCAAATCCTGCACTTGATTTTTCTGTGTAAATAAACTGTGTAATTGGTAATAGTTTATATCAAACCATTAAAAAGTTTTCTAAGCACTGTTGCAAGCTCGTAGACTTCCCAAATGATATCATAATAATATCATAATTACTGAGGCTTATGAAAAAAATGGGTTAAGTTCTAAGACGTAGTAACATCTTTAATCTGAAATTATCTGCGCTTGGCCAAATCAGCTTGCCTGTATTTTCTTTCACAAAACATTTGGTCCCAATTGTAGTTTTCTTTCTTTCAAAAAAAAAAAGGTCAGAAAAAGTTCAAAATGACATGATGGAATATATATTTGTTTGGAAAAATGATCTGGTTATTGCCATGGCAGCTATATTAAATTTTTAGGGTTATGTGATATAGTTTTTATATTAATACCATCTTTGAAATTTATTTACATGATGTAACAGCTCTGATGGTTACATTACATCTTTGAAAGCAAAAATGTATAAACTAGCCAAGATTTATGCAGCTTCTCAGCAGGACAAAATTATTCACTTTAAAGGGAAAAAAAAGATATTTGTTGGATTTTAATTATACCATTTAGATGTTGACATGTATTGAATTTATTGCAAAAGAAATGCAAAGATGACTTACAGAAAAAAAAAATTCTTACCTAATAAAAAATGGTACATAACTTGATAGGGCTATGAATTTTTGCTTTCCGATGAAATTGTTACAAAGTAAATGTCTGAAAAACAGTTTTCATGAATAAGACAGAATCTTTACATTCTGTCTTTCTTCTGGTGCATAGTATTATTTTATGTGTTTATTCTTGCTGAGACTTAGGCTTGTAAATGGCTTACTAATAAACAGAAGGCAAATTGTTAATTCTTAAATTTTAATTATAAATTATTGTTTCTAAAGTTGTTTACAGGCTGTTCTTTCATCAAGCATGTCCGCCTTTTAAATTGAACCTCAGATTCTAAGTTAAAAAATTTTTTAATACAGTCAATTATTTTTTAGAGTTAATTCTGGTAATTTTTACAAGGGTGATTATAGAAATTAAATATAGAAAAGTATAAACCATGTGCAATTTATCATGATTATACTTCCTTGGTTTTATAAACCCAGTTTTGAGAAATTATATCCCAACTCAACATTATTTTGTAAAATAAATATATCAAATTCTGATTGCTTTGAGGATATGGGAATAATATTATTTCCTCCCTTTAAAATATTATCTTAACTTAAAAAGAAATATGATGTGATGCAATGAGATACATCTGAAATGATTTCGAAATTTTGAAGAAAATTTTCAAGTTTGAATTTGCCTGAATTAATATATTAAACATTATTTAATATCTTGACATTTATATAATTAATTCATTATATAATTAAAGCAATTGTATAGGAAATTTTCAGATTTTTATGATTTGTGAAAGGAGGTCACTGAGCTACAGAAAAGAAAAGATTTTTATTTTTCTAGAAATTCCCTTTTGTAATTGTATGCCAGGCACTATTCACAGCCCTTGATATGTCATATTTCTCTTGATCCTTGCTTACTCTATAGAGTTATTATTCTCTTCTTATGCACAAGAATGAGCTTGGAGAAATTAAGTAACTTATCTGAAGTCACCCAGCTGAGACTTGATTCCTGCTCTGTCCAGTTCCACTTAACACGCAATACCCAAGGGACCAAAATTCTGTCATTTTTCTTCTGTATTTAGCTATGCTTAGTTTTTCAGAAATATTGAAGTAGAAGGAAATTTGTTTTGGAAAGGGAAATTAAAACACACCAATAGAAAACAATGAAAATGGTGCTCTTTGAGCACTTACTGTGTGTCAGGCTCTTAATATGGACAATCTCATTTTATCCTCATAGAAACTCTGTAATGCGTCATCTTACAAATGACTTAAGTGTTTTGGTGAATCCCAGATTCAGAACCAGGCTGTCAGATTCACTCCACGACCATGCGTCCTTTTCATTTAAATCTAAATACACAGCTTGAAAGTTTGTATAACTGAATTCACTTTTAATTGTGTGGAATTTTAAAAAATACAGCTTTTTAACAGTTTATTCTTGACTCAACGGCTTGGAAGGCATAAATTATGATTAAAATTGCATAGGTCTAATAAGAGATTGTGACTTTTGTTATCCCACCTCCCTCTTACTGGGTATTGAAACTTTTTTATATACTTGAAATGGTTGCATTATGACTCTCATCCTTCTGGGTTCCAACAGTCAAGTACTTATATTAAGACATATTTACATAGTCATCAATTCATGGGGTCATGGAAATGGGCTGGAGAATCCCAAAGATTATCTTATTTAATGCCTTTGAGCATATGGAGATTCAAGTTCGGTGACTTACTAGGTCATACAGTTGATACTGCCAGAGTAAGAACCAGAATGCAAGATTCCTTATCTGTAGCTCATCTAGCAACTAATTAACTAGGAAATATGAGGGGGTAAGTCAGAGAGAGATTAACAATGCCTAATTTATACAAAATTTACAGCTCACAAAGGAAATGATTCTATTGAATGAGCTAATTTAGTGTGATTATATGTTTTCTTTTTAGTAGGAAAAATGGTGGCATCATAGGATTTGATCAAAGCTGAAAGGAAATGTTTTGGTGTCTTAATAACCACTGACTCACTAAATCCAGCAATAGGGAGTGCTAAATGTTCACAAAACTGAAATATTGAGCAGCCCAGTGTAATCTGGCCCACACACATGATTTCTAACCTAAAAATATCTGTCTTATGAAATAAACCAACCAAAGGATTCTATTTCAGTTTGCTTTTCTGGCGGTCCTGAAAATGTGGTCAGAGATTTAGGTAAAACCAGAATATCACAACACAATTGCAATCGAATTCAAAATGAAAGCACAGTGAAAAGCAAACAACCACCACCACCACCACCACCACCAAAAACCTCAGGATTTCTAGCTCAGGAAAGGAGGAAATGAGAGTGAGATCAAGCACTTCAGAGACTGGAGACATCCAGCAACCTTTGAGGAGAACCTCCTCGAAAGTACATTAAACACCCCAAGAACTCTAACTCCTTCACAGATGTTCTCATTTCCATTTCTCCAGTCAGTACTATCCTTTTATCTGAAAGTATGGGATTTGGCAGTAGTTTTTAAAGTGTGTGTGTTTGTGTGTGTCTGGGTGTATGTACACACCTCCTTTGAGAATCTAATACAAACTATGAACCTTCTTCCCAGAAGGTTACTCATATGCACACACACCATTTTCTTGTGGTTTCAAGGTGTTTGTAGCCCTGCCTAAAACTTAGCCCTGTGGACCCCAGTGTAAGAGATTCCATCCATTATTTCCTTTCAGCCCACAGATGCTTCCTGTGGAAAGAAGGGAATCCTACGTCCTGTCTAGAATTTAGGAAGCCTACAGGTTATAACAATGTGTAACTAGGTGCCTTCTTTTCTTTGGGGGCTGATGTGAGCCATAACCTCTACAAACCAAAGGATTGGCAAACCTTGTGTCCCAGACGTTCAGGTTGACGGGATCTCTTGGTTAGATTTCCTGGGAACCAAACCTTACGACGCAAATGCCCATCCAGAAACACAGGGCGTCTCTCTGGGAGACAGCGTGGTGTCCCAGTGCTGGCTGCACACTTGCCAGCCTCCCGCCTAGCTGTGTGAAAGGAGCTTTATTAGCCAGCCCAAACCAGGCCTGTTTGGAGGCCTGGGCCACTTCCATTTTCTGAGGCTCTTGGTATATTGAAAAATGAAAAAAATGCCAAAATAGGGTTACAAAAACAGTGGTATACTTTAGATGTTTACCTTTAACAACTTAATGCTTTTAATACCAGAAACATAGAATTGTGCTATTCATAAGTTAATTACAGGATTTATAAAAATGTTAATTTATGGTTTGCTACAGGCAGTGTGGTCCAGTCATGGGACTCAATTTAGAGTTGTGCAAAGAAGGCCTCCTTCTTTCAATCTGTCAGTCTATCTCTGTGATTGTATGCATAACCTCATCTGGAAATGGCTTCAAAGGTCTAAATTTGAGGCTCTTTATGAAAGTGGGCTGAGTGGCCCTGCTAGCATCCCCTGGAGAGGATTTGCAGAAAGCTCTTCTGAGGAGGAGCTGGGGTTGCTCTTGTCATCAGAATCCCTTGCCTTCTCCTTTGAGCCCTGCCCTCCTCATGGAGCCTGTGCTCCTGTATTAGGACTGCAGCAGCATGATGGGTAGCTTCCCCTAGAGCTCTATGAGGACTAACACAGCCATCTATGCAATGGGAAGGATCCTGGGAATGGCCATCTGCTCTCCCCCATGATGGATGACTTCAGCCCTTACTACGCATTTGCGAATTCCTTTAAAAGGTCATTGCCCCCTTTCAAACTTCACTTAGGGATAAAGCTCAAAATGCAAATATTCTTTTCAAGAGTAGCTCCTTGACCCACCTTCACAACTAGGTATAAATTACAGCTACCAGGATCCTTACGAGAGGAGAACTGGGGCCTGAAGAGAAGCACTGAGGCATGAATGAGGGGTGGGGTGATTTGAGAAGGAGTCAGTGAAAGGGAAGACTAGGGATGGTAACAGTAGTCCTCAGCGTGTGACAGTTGTGGGGATTGGAATGGGAGGAGGACCAACACTTGGAGAGAGAGAGGTACATGCTAGGCCTCTCCATTGGGTGAAGTCTTTATCCTGCTGCTTTGTAGCAGCCTCAACTCTGCAGACACTTTTGGACATTTTTAAAGGAAATGTTCATTTTAGCCATTGAGGCAAGGCATACTTTTGAAAGCAACATTGTATCCCATAAAATTCTCCCAGTGCATACTCAACTCTGCCTTAGCGGTTTTGGCTCACTCACAGAGCAGAGAGACACGGTCTGGCCCTTAATGCTTAGGTACCTGGCAGGTGTCGTATCCTTTTATCTATATCCACCTGACTGTCCATCTCTTCATCCAGCTACCCATCCAAACAGCCATCCATCCAAACAACCAGCCAACTGACAGACATATTCCCAACACAAGGCACTATATGCCAAGCACCATGCTAATGCCTATGGATACCATGGCAAGCAAGACAGATTTTATCCTTGCCCTCATTGAGGTTATATCCTTGCTTGTTTAATGCTGCCTTTTAAATCCAGCATTGGCTTAAATGATTAGCATTGCCTCTCTTTAAATCCTGATGTCCTTTTTGCAAAATTGTAATGGATTACTTTTTCCACATTTAGGAATCACATTCTAGACAACAAATATCCAAAGATTGGATGGGAAAAACTACAGATTTGGTGCCAGATTAGATGTCTTATGATTTGTTTTACATGTCTCTCACCTATGGCACTGTAAATTACTTGAGGGCAGGGAGTGGGTCTTAGGTTTTTAATGCTCTGCACCAAGCACAGTGGCTGGCACATAGTAGTTGCTTACTAAATTTTTGTTGAAAGAATGCTGTCTGGGAAGTCAGAGGTCTAAATTTGAGACTCACCATTACTGTCATCACCCTCTATCCTTGGTGCCTCATCTCTTGGATCTTGATGGGGAGGAAATCTATGGCAAGTAAATGTGTTTGATCTAGGCCAGTAGTGGCTCTTACACGCTGCCTTTCTTGAGCCCCCCTGAGTCTGAGGGGTACCTTCCTCTCTTCCATTGTTGTCTGATCCAGGGCAGGACAGTGTAAACTGGGAACTGAGTGCATGCTCAGCACTGTCCCAACTTGACATAAGGAATGTCTTCTCAATTATTTAAGATCTGAAAATATGTTTTCTATCCTTGACAGACGGCCACTTTTCCCTTAATAAAGCATGTCTGACAATCACACTTTATTGGTGTGGTTAGGAAAAGAATGTCGTAGACTTAGAAAAACATAATAATTTAAAGAGTGACACATTTCAGCAAAGAAATAAAGCTGTTGCGTGCTCTGAAAAGAAGTAAAACTGTAGGAAACCATTACTTCATTGGGACAAACTTTCTGTGTCTTTAGAAAGTTCTCACTGAAAAAAAGCGGGTGAGCTCTAGGGCAGAGTGTGTGTGTGTGTCTACGCATATATAGAAGTAGTCTCTCTGACTTTTTAGAGACGTTCGCTTTACAAACATTTCCCACTTAGTATTTTGTAAGTATTTAATACAATTGCTGTCTAACATAGCAGTTTGCACCTAGGCTTTCGTTCAAGCTGCTTCTTGGAAATCATATTTTTCAATAGCTACTAGGCTGAGGTGTAGTCAGTAACTGAGGTATAGTCAGGTTTCAGCAAGATCTATTTGGTATTGTACCCACTAGACCACATAAACCAAAATTTCCACTACAATAAAGAGTTAAATAGTACTCCATAGGATATGTTGCACGAGCTATATGGAGATTTCAGGTGTGCATCGCAGTGTGAGCATTAACTTGAATGTGTCATTTTATACTTCTCTAGTGCAGAACTATTTGGTATACTACTGTATGTAATGCGCAAATCCCATCAGTTCACACTACTATTATTTGTAGGATTATTTTAACAAAATAACAGTTCCATTTCCTGTTTGATATAAAACTAAGGCTTTATTTTTAAAAGTGGAGGAAGATGTTAATACAAATTTCTCTGTGGTTTATTTTCCAAAATTGATACTTTCTAACATACAGCATGTTGTTGTTGTTATTGTTGTTTCCAAAATCCATCTTTCACTGACACGAGAAAGGATGCTGAGTAGCTGTTCACATTTGCTAGCCACGGTCTAAGATTATTTGCAAGGCAGGATTCTCTGATGCCAAGGACTGAGGTCTAGTTTAGTGATCCCCTTCCATCTCAGCAAAAGTGTATATGAGAGAGAAGAGAGAGAAAAGCCAGAATAGGAGGGAAGCTGGAAACTGTGGTGCTTTACTCATTTATCTCAGGATATGGAGACAAACGTGGTAATAATGAAAGCTGCCCTTTGTTTACAATACACAGAGTTTGTGGCAGCAATCTTTATAAGCCCCCAAATGGCACTTAATAAATAAAAGAAGATACAGGTTTTCTTGATTAGTTAGATATAAATGTTTACTCAAGCTTTCATGAGAGTTTTCTTTATTTTCACAGAGCTCTCTCTGCTCAAATGAACGCATGAATGAATGTCTATTTTTAATGTGGACTCAGTATATACAAAATAAGTTTTCGCAGGATCCAAATTCATTTCATTTGTAAATATATTTAATAGATGTCAAGAATTATTCTTGACTGCTTTAATTAAAGATAGATTTTTAAAGACTGGATTTAAGCAATTTTTAAATGGGTAGATTGTGTCAAAGAATTTTGCAGTCTGTGAAATACATTAACACTGATACTAAAAAGAGAGAGAAAAAAACAAACGAAAAAGAAACTGCTCCATGCAAATATTTCCAAGGTTGTTCTTAGCAATGTAGGGTTACTATTTTTTTCCTTTTTGGTGTTAATGTTATGTGGACACTGGAGACAGTTGTGCAGTGTGGATATTATTGCTGCAACAGAGAAAAGGGAAAAAGATAGGTTTGCAGCAGAGCCTGTGGATGGCACCAAGCCAGTGCCCTGAAAAATGGCAAACATGTCACAGCTAACAGCTGGATGCAGAAATATTTCTCTTTAATTTGGATGGATAAAATTTTTTTTCACAGCAGGGCACTCTCAAAAGAGTACAACATCAAAGAGGGCGGGTCTCACCAGTCAGACATCAGCTGGCTCCAGGATGGAGCAAAATGAATGAACTGTCAGGACTTTTCCAGCATATATGCTTTTGCCAAGTGAAAAGTTAAAGGTTCAGTGGCTTGTTCAGATCACAGACAAAATCCTGATAATGGAAGCCTGATTCCCTAAAGTCTTCCTCTGATCAACAGACAGAGGATGCCTGAAGAAGACTCCAGATTGATGGATGGCAGGCTTCATATCGACGGCTGCCGCCGTCTTCAGAGATAAGTGGAATTCACCAAATGCTCAACAGTTCTCAGGAGTGCCTGAGTCTCCGTGTCATAATCCTCAGAGTCACCGACTCTCCTCTGCTAACTTGACACTTAGCAGCAGCTGACCCACAGTGTGACCAAAATACCCATTTCCATTTCTTCACATGGTCGGCTCTCTGATGAAGGCTTTGCAAACACCACCACGGGTGTTTTACAGTTTATTGACACTTTTCAACTGTTTTTCTGATTACCATATTTCAGTCTTGACTTATATGTTAGTATTATGTGCAAACTCAACATAAACCTCTAATGATTTTCTAATATTTCTGGAACTTGATGAATGTGAATTGACAAAGTACAGTATATAGCTTTAAATCAGCATTACTGAAAATACAGCAACGGTGTATATAACCATTACTCACTTATTTTATGGGGCATTTATTACTTGACCTTTGAAGCCACATTTTAGAATCTTGGCATTTGAGACGTTCCAAAATATTCCAAACCAAAGTGAGAGGAAAGGATTTCCTTATTAGAAACAACAACAAAATAAGTTAATTATAATGGGCGGAGGAGGGAGAAACTATTAAAATGAAAAAATGTATAATATTATATATTTGAGAAAAAAATTGAAAAGCTGAACACACATAATATGGGCACGCTAGTCGGTGTTTACTTTAATGAGGAAACTTTATTGTAAAATATGCATATTCACAGTCTTATGCATTGTCTTTTTTTTTTTTTTAATGTTCCTAGTCATTATGACACATTGCGATAAGCAGAATTGGGGATTTGCGTCTTTATCCATTGCATGGTTGCTGGTTGTTTACATTTTAATAACAGATTAAGTAATTCTCACTAAATTGACATTTGTTCTAAAAATAGAAATTTGTTTGATAAAGAACATTATTAATCATTATGAATGTTTTTATGACCCTCATTTGGAGAATTTCAGTTAGTTTTAAAGGAAGAGCTCTACATTTCTCTCTGATAGGGCAAATAGGATGTGATGAAAAAAGCAATAACATGGTGGCCTATGATTCACATTTCCCAACTATATAACTGTGAGCAAATAATTTCATCTTTCTCAGCCCAAGGCTTATTCCCTGTGAAGCAGAATAATATTCTCAGCTTCCCTTGTAGGTCAGTTATACAGATAAATAAACCTGTAAAAGTATTTTATAAACTCAAATGCCACATGAATATGCATGACTTGGTCATTAACTGATGTTCTTTCCTTGTGTGAAGGTGGAGGCAGATGCTTTCACTTGTTTTGAAAGTTTTATTTTCTGATCTTTCTTCTCAAGCCTTGATTTAGCTTGATTTGAAAGTTTAAAACCAGAAAGGTTAGCAGGCCACACTGTTATGGTATTTGCTGTTTTCCTCTCTAGACTGGGGAGCAGTGCTGGATCTCTGTGGATCTGAGGCTCCAGGCTAAAATCCACAAATGTCCCCTGCTCTGCATCCAGGTACGTGTGACTGCACAGACAGCTCACCTACCTTGAACAAATTGAGTGTTCATGCAGAAATATGGCATTGTAAGTTGGGGCTCCCTCTGGTCAAAAATGTCAGTGACTTCAGAGGTCAAGCAATCTTACGTAGTATGTGATATTCAGTGAGAGATATTGGGATATTGGGGTTCTGAAGCCACAGCTAATTAAAACATTTGTAATAAATACTTGTTAATTTCAAGCATGTTCCAGAAATGTTTTCAAAGGTATAGTGGGTGCCTGTGTCTTTTACATGACAAGGGACACTGCAATAAACTAAAAACTGATTAACTTTAGGAAAGTGTAGAGTTGAAGAAATGCTTCCTTCCCGTTTTCTGGACAGTATTACATTCATATACCATTTCTTATTTTGACATAGTTTGCTTTATTTTAAAAATAGATTATCTGGGGGATAAAATATAAACTGTTAACACATCAGCTGTTTTACTCCTATATTCCCTTGACGTCATTCCAAATCTTTTTCTTCTTTCTCCTTTCTTTTTCAACAAAAGTTGATTTCCTGGTGTGTACAAAACCCTGTGTAAGGTACCTGTCAGTAAATTAAAAAATGATTAAAATATATTCCTGCCCTCAATGAGTTTATGCTCTGATAACCTTAGAAATAGTTTACTTGCATATGCTGCACATAATATATTGTGACCAGTGTCCGTGAGCAAGTTAGTAGATTATGTCTAGGCTGACTTTTCTCATCTAATAATAGTGTTGGTCTAAGGCTGGCTATGTTCTTTGAGCTCTTACTAGATGTCCAGCATTGTTTTAAGTCCTTTACATATACTCATTCATTTGGTTTTTATATCAGCTCTTCGAGATAGGGATTATTATTAGGACCATTTTTTTTTCTCAGAAAAAGAAAGTCTCAGCTTCCTTAAGAGGTTAAATAACTGACCAAAATCACATCACCACAATTTTAACTCACATGCATTGAAACTGACACCCACATGCATGCTCTTAACCTCTGTACTCTGCACCCTACAGTCACCCATAACCATAGTGGTTTATATTGTGTGTTTTCACTGAGAATACTTCAGAAGGTCTCCTTTAACAACCACTGTTCACCTTTTAAAAATCTTTTATTTAGCAATAAAAGTGTTCTGGTTACTAATTTTTTATAGTCAAAACAGCCAAGAATCATTCTTTTGAGTAAATGGTTGTAGAGTTAACTTATGGAATACAAAATATTGGGCCTCTACCTCCTGACACACAGAGGAATTGTGTAGTAAAACATATTTATCTTTGTTGGCAAACAGCATGCTTTCTTAAATTTCTAATACACTTGACAATTGGAACCCCAATTTTCTGAATTTTACAGAAAGATGGGGCTGTGTAAAGGCACTGTGTAAATAGGTAGAGGAGATCTGAGAAACTGTGTCTTTTTATCTGCTCTTCCCTGGATCCTCCATGAGCTGAGAAAGGATTTTAAACAGCGCTGGGCTCACAGATCTAAACTGGAAATCTCCAACGACCTCTTCTGGGCCCTTTCTGTGGTAATCGTTTATTCCATTTTAAATCATCATATGAAATTCACCTTTGTATTTCATAGAGTTGAAAGAGATTGGCTTAAAAAAGAATGTAGTATTTTTTAATCCTAGTTGTTAGTACTTAGAATCAAGGTTTAATTGCATTTAGTGGTAATTTCTTCTTAAGCTTTGAGTAAAATCCAAGATCCTGAAGAAGATATAGAATTATTGTGAGAATTCAGTTCACTTCGGCATGCATTGGGTTCCTCTTATGTGCTGGGCCCTGTGTTAGATGTGTGGGCATAAAATATGCTTCCTCACCTCGGCTGCTTGGCGAAAATTGAAGGAGGCTGGCACTTCAACACACAACCAAATGCTGATGTCTGGAGCCTTGGCACAGGGATATGCCAGGGTTGGGAACATGGGAGAGGGCATCTGAAATGTCTCCTCACTCCCTGAAAACTGACTAATCCCATTTATATGAAACCTTCAGATCCCCCTTCCCCCTCCCCATGCTGAAATTCAGGGACCTGGGTTTGGGGAGGAACAGATTCATGATTAAGTTGTAATTCAAGTTCCTTTTGTCTGAGGTCATTGGCTCTCTTCAAGATATTTACAGGACTGAATGAGGTGAGGAAGGCCTCAGCACACTCCCAGATGGGGAGGCAGAGAAGTGGAGAGCAGGTGAGAAGGCCTAGAGATGAGGTCTGGTTCTGTCGTGGACTAGTCGCCTCACTTTGCTTAGACTACTAACTTTTGCAGACACCATTTCCTTCTGTATAAATGGATGGGGTTGGAGCAGATGGTCTCTGAGGTCCCTTCCAAATCTGATTTTCCTGGGCTCTAAATTTAGCCACAGTGCTCGACATTCTAGCAGAAGAGTTGGTGACTGAGCTTCATGGAGGCCTTATCTACTGGAGGAAATGTGCTGCCTGTACTTTTTCACACAGGGTCCCCCAGCTTACCTTGGGCCCTTAGAGGTGTCCTGGGAACTGTCTCAGAGAGTCATGGTGGGGTTAGTTGTGTTGGTGAGGTGCTCCCATCAACTCCTCATTTTTTAACCAGGGCAACTTTCATCTGTTTTTATACTGGAATTACATTTAAGACTTCCTTGAATTAAAGGGGATCCTTCACTTGAAACGATCTTTGAAATCCTGTCCTGGTAAAAATGAAGGGAAATTAAAAACAAAAACAAAACAAAACAAAACTCTGCACTCCCCTTCACTGGAAAACTGCGGGACAGAAAGCTTGGATCTTGGGTCAGATGATGGCATCTGGGAAGCACAGGAGTGATGAACGTTTGCAGTGTCTCTAGGCTGTCACTTCAGACAGTTTTCTTTGAAAGTGCTCCCAGCTGTAATGGACTGATTTTCAGTGGTGCCAGGAATTCCCTTACTGCTGGGCTTACAAATGGAAATGTCTAATGAGGCCAAGCAGGTAAGTGCATTAGTGAAGTAAGTAGCATGTAAGACAGTAAGGAGTGGTAGGGACTGCAGAACTGGAAAAGCTCAAGCCCAGTCTAAAGGGAGCCACCTTTTCTTATCTTAAGTGGATCACTGCCACCAGTGATCATTTGCCAGAAATTGAGGACCCATCTTTTGATTTTTCAGAAGTTAGAAATCTCAATTAGATAAAATTAAAAAAATTTTTAAACATTGTGCAGGAAAAACATGGTTGGTCTGTTGTTTGAATTTAGCCTGAGAGCCACTAGTTTGCAAATTCTGCTTTGGAGAAACACTTTGCTCAGAGTCACCAATACACACAATTCCTATCATTTGGAAGATGGTATTATGCTTATGTTAAAACGAGCTTAGATCAGTCACTGGCTTCCACCATTTCTATGATTATTGTTGTTGTCATAGGCTGGCAGCCTTGGTAAATGACAAAGCAGTGGACAAGCCACTCACAGCCAGTTGTTGTAACGCGCAACCCTGGTGCATATTTTACTCCTGTTACTCTCATTTAAAGCTAGATTTTGTGCAAGGAAAATAAAAGCATGGGAGAGAGTGGCACTTCCTAATATCCAGGATCACGATACAACTCCTTTCTTGTGGTAGCTTTCAGTTAATGCTATGCATGATTTGTCATGAGTAAGAAATTGTGTGATCATTATCTCAACCATATGTGTGATGTCCCAATAAATAGAATTAGATTCAATACTATTAAAATCCCCTTAAAAAGGTAAGAAAGAGGTCTCCCTTTTTCTTATATTTCCACTCCTATTGATAAAAGAGAAAGAACAGACCAAAAGCAATGGTTTGAAAATAGCAGCAACAATAATCAGAGAAGAAATCAGAGGCTGATAATACGGTGATATGTATTACAAATATTTTCCCAAGAGAATAACAGATAGTTTTTAACATTAGGTAACATAGCTTCTCTGTTTTAATAATGCATGCAAAAACTGAACTACAAAAAAAAGGGGGCTAGGTTTTCTTTTCATTTATTTTTCTCTCTGGTGTTTTTTGAAATCAGTTAAGAGGCTCTTGCTATACTTGAGGTGAGGAAAAAAATCTCATTTGGACTAAAATGGTTAACAGTGGAGAGAATGACATAAATGCACTCGAAAAGTATATAGAAGGCAAATTCAACTGAATTTGATGATGGCTAGGCTCTGGGGGCTGAGAAAGAAAGCAGTATCAAGGTTGAATGAGTTTGTTCAACTCTGGGTATGTAGTTATGGGAGTTAAGTAGGTGCATGGGATTTGCATCACAGTTTCATGTGAAATATTATAATATTAGTATTAGCTAAAGCCAGGAAAGCCAAACCTCATGCCGTGTGCTACATTGTGTGATACTCAGGAAAAGCCTGACAAATAGCCTTTTACTTTTCCTCAAGGCAAGTAGCAGTTTATATCAGGCAGGCAAAAATTGTAGGTTTTATTGTAGTTACAATATACTTAGTTAAGATTATTGCTGAAACAAGAGTGTAGGGGGAAACACTTTTCATACCAATTTTAAGGGTGGACTGGTTAGTAGCTAGTGATCAAATGAGCCAACAGTTAAGACAGTCCCCACTAGTTAGAAATGTTAGGGGATTTTACTTGCTGTTGAAGATAGTGGCTTGATGCACAAAGGAGGATTGTTGTGTGCAGTTCTCAAAATGCTTCATAATAATTTTTACCAGCAGTCCCTATGGAAGGTTTATTTTTGGGGGAAGGGAAGGCAGGGGACTGGGTCATCAACATTTCTTACTCCATTAAAGATTAACAGTGGCATTAAGGGAACCAAATGGCTTTGGTCAATGTTGCAATTTTGAAGAAACTGGTTAAGATTCAAAATTTCAACTCTGAGGCTGTCAACAAGTTTCAGAGTTGCAATTTTGAATCTTAATCAGTTTCTTAAAACAAAACAAACAAAAAACCGCACAACAACAAAAACAGAAACAACTACAGTATAATCAATTCTAAATATGTTGTCTATCATTTGATTGCTCATGTAGCAGATGTAGCCACCCCATGAAATGTTTCCATTCTTTGCCATTATCCAAAACCTAGAAATTTAAAGAAGTCATTAGTCTTAAATAAATATCCAAGAATCTCTTCACTCTTCTCAAGCTAAATTGATTATCAGCTGTGATCACTCTGATGCATTTACCCAGTCATAACTTCTCAATTGTTTTTAACAGATTAATGTTTGTCTTTCATTGTGGGCTTAGTGGAAAGGTTGGAGTTGGAGAGGAATGAGTTTGAGAAAGGCAAAAATAAATTAAAATAAAATAAAATGAAATAAAATAAAATAAAATAAAATAAAAAAACTTAGCTGTTTTTAAATGACTGGTGATAGTAAAAAGAAACTGTCATCACTAAGCCCGTTTGCACCCCCCTCCCCCAGAATAGAAATGCTGAGCTAAACTATGAATGACCATACTAATTTTGGAGCCTAAATATAACCAGTGAGACTCTCTCTAACGCTTATTCGCCATGCTTATTTGAAAAGGAAAAATGGAAGGGCTGACTAGCAAGAGTGAGAGATACGATTTGTCAGGATGCTCTGGGGAAGTAGCTACCAGAAGAAGGATCCCACTGCTGATTTTATCTGAAATGGTGCAGTGTATGATGGTCCTTCTGAGAACCATACCCTTAGGAAACTCTTTTAACTGTCCCTGCTTCCTGGATGGCCCCAGGACTGGCAGTGACTTTCTAGAATTGCTGTGGATACATGACCTCCTCATCTCCCACTCCTCTAGATACCGCGTCCCCCTAAGTGCCCTGGATCTGAAGTCGTTTCTGAAAAGGCAAGCTGTTGCCTCTGCTGTCAGCACTGACTCTGTGTTTGCTTGGCTCCCTAGTTGCTTTCACGAGACTTTTTGTCCCATGCTTATTGAGTGGTTCGAAGCAGATTTCATTTTCTCACATGCTCTCTTGAAAGGAAATCTGTTTGAATTGATGTGAGGCAGTAACAATTAGACAACTCAGTTAAGAAATGTAGGATCCATAGGAAACAGCTATTTTTTTCTTTCCCTTTTTGAGGATCTCTCTCTATTTTTTAAATGACTCCTCTCCTAATAGTTTCAGATCCTGAAAACTTTGTCCTGAAAAACATCTTCTTTCAGGTGAGAGTTCATTTGTTTCATCCACATCAGAGTCTGTTTTGCCAGTTCTTTCCGGCTCCATAACTCTCCAACTGTCTTCTGCTAGGTGTCACCCAGCCTGTTGATCGGACAGTTACTGCCTCCCGAATGCCTCTGGGCAGTTGTGTGTTTGAGCCTGGGGGGCTCAAATGTGGATGTTCCGACAATGTCAATGTGGCCTCTCCTTTCAGCTTGCTTTGTTTATCCAGCAGCTCATTACTTAAGACTAGCCTGTCAAAATCAGTCAAATATTCTTTGGGAAATATGGTCACATCCGTGAGATACCACAAATATGTTTAATACAGAGAAGATTGGCTTGATAAGAAAAACATGATCGACTTGCATCACCAAACCATATTTTCCTGTTATTCCGGTTGAGTGTCCACAAGCATCAATAAGCACTAGCAAACCTAAGGGCAATAAATTTCTGCAGCTGACACATAAAGACACCAAGGGAAGCAGGGAAAATGATTGCTGATGATTCGTTCTAACTACTTGACCTTCTGACCTCTTCTCCAGATATATGACCAGGATGGGACACTACAGCACTTTATTGATGGTGGGGAACCTAGTAAGTCGAGCTGGATGAGGTATATCCGATGTGCAAGGCACTGCGGAGAACAGAATCTAACAGTAGTTCAGTACAGGTAAAGTATATCTTGATTTACCACCTACAGAGCTGAAGCCGTTTGGCTTGCATATACAAATTCAGGCTTGCCACTGGTGGGGAAAAAAAAAAAAAAAAAAAAATCCTGCAGAACTCTGGAAGGACTGGCAGACATTTTTTTTTTTTTTTTGCTTGATTTCTGAAACCTCCTTAGTTCCTATGACAGTAAGAGCATTCATGAACACTTAGGATTAAAAGTGCTAGTAGATGGCCTCCTTCACTCCGTGCACATGGTGAAGTTACTCCCACATCGTTAGAACTTCCAGAATGGTCTGAATTAGCCCAGCAAACGCACTGACTTGGGGTGCTTTTCCCAAGCAGATGTATTCACACAGATAAGTAGATGGTCAGAGATTCAGCCTCAGGTCTCTTGCTTTCAGTCTCCTTCATGCTGTCTCCTTTGAGGAATAGCTTTGTTTGCACAACAGCATGGGAAACCAAGAACTCTACCTTCCCACCCATACCTTTCCAAAACCGTTAGACTTAGTGGCAGTGACAGAGCCAGGGTAACTCTCCTGCTCCCTCTAAAGGTGGCAGTGGGTTTGGCCCTTTGATGATTCAGGATTCCTTTCAGTTCATGAGGCAGTTCCCAGGCATAGAGAAGCCCCTGGTTTCCTGAAAGGTATGGGCAAAACTCAGAGGATAACAAAGGCAGGGTGGAGCCATCCCCATTTCCCGTAGGGGATCCACACAGGGAGGCCTCTGGGGAGCTGAGAAGCAGGGTGGATTCTCCGGACGCTCAGTCAGTTCTTCCCAGTGCACCTGCTGGTGAAGCATTTCCATTTAGTGCTAGGGAAGGCTGGAGTGGAGACGAGAGGGCAAAAACGAATCAAATAGGACAAAAGCCCCACCACTAAGCCTTCTTTTCTCAAAATCCCTCGAAAACGTGTGCCATATAAATATATGACCTCAGTTATAAACAGCCGTGTTCCCTTTAGAATCAGAAGCAACTGTTTAGCTTTATTAGGCACCACAGACACATCAAAGCAGAGGGCTCTGTGCTCAGCAACTTGGAGTCCTGCCTATGGCTATTTATTTTCCTTTCCCTTTTTTTTTTTTTTTTAAATGAAGCTTAAGTTTTTCTTTTTAACTTTCTTCCCCTTGTTGGTTAAAGGCTGCACAAATTTGGCTTGCTCTCTGAGGTCTTCAATTAAAAAAAATTTGGGCAGTGTGTGACTCACCGCCTTGGTTTTCAGTGCAGTTTTATTTCATTAAATAACGGTTTAAATGAAGTAGCACAAGACAGTATTTCATTACACTGCTGTATATGGACTTTGTTCACTTTTATTACAGCTGCATTTCTGTTGTGAGGTTTTATATAAAACTCTGAGCTAGAAAATTAGTGAAGATTGTGCTTGTCCATTTAGTAAGATAGTCTGGTTCTGTAATGGGTACCCAAGGAGCTATTGAGGCAAATTCTGAATTTGGGAAACAAGAGCCCCCTAAGAGGAAGGTGGGCATGGGTAAGTCATTGCCTATCTGTCAGTATTAAGTGGGTTTTTTACAACTCCCCCTTTCATGATGGTGCTTACACTATGAGCTCTCTCTACTGATCTGTTTTCGATTACTTCAGATCTTTACAAAATGAACTACAAAAACACAATTTTAAAAACTGGCATTCATCACTGGTGACCACGTCCAAGAGTAAGAAAATAGAAAAGTTGGACCCTGAAGAGCCAGTCTAATTTTTATTGTACATGAATGTCCGCTTCACAAAAAGTCAGCTGGTTTAAATTCATTCTGTTATGATTTGTAATATCTAAATGGAATTTTCTTCAAAGCGCCCTTGATTGATTGACCCTTAGCTGAACGTTTTGTTTTTATTTTGAGGCTGACAATAATGTTTGTTGGCATGTGTTCCACTTCAACTGCGTTGGGACGCCATGAAGCTATCTTTATGAGTCATCCAACCACAATACTAAATACATGTCAGCAAAGGAAATATTATCTGAAAAGGGAAAAATCCCTTTGATGTGCTTCAACATGCAGAGATTTCTGCGAGTTTTGGAAGCTCTGCCCGCTTGTAAGGAATGGTGTACGCTTACACATTTTTTTCCCCCTTTCGGCCTATTCGGTGCCTCAGAAGACCACCCATTGCTTGAAAACAGTTCTGCTCTTTCAGCAGCAAAGTGTGTCATTTGGTTTTAGCACATTCATTTGCCGGGCGCAGTGTTTATATTAAGGGAAGCCAAACCGAGAGATGAAATGTTGCAAGGGTGAAGTACAAAGTAGACTCAATTTTTCTCAAGTTAGGAGATGCCAGTGATTTATAGCTCAGCTCCAATTTTGATTTTTTTATGTAGCAGTGGAAAGAATTAATAAAATGCACAGCTCTTGGAGATGCAGAGGGAGGAAGGGTAGCAAGAGCTAGGCAACTGGCTGGAGTTTTTGTCAGATATTCATAGAATGTTGGGAAAAACATTCTGCTTAGCTAGCAGTGCCCTCGTGAGACAGAATGGCAGCAAGTAAGGAAAATAACAAGATAAATGAAATTTTTGCAGCTGCAAGTAAAATATTGAGAATCTGCACTTTTTTATTGATCTTTATGATCCTATTGCCAAGAGCCACTTTGTGGTGACAAAATATGTTGACAAGTGCATATCTCACTGCCATGAAAAATGTGGAGAAGCATTCGCCTTATGTCTGCAGTGTTATACAAGGAACAAATTGCCCTGCTACAGCCAATTCCTTACAGAAAGAAGAAATTTAAGGCCCACCAACCCTACACACTTTTATCTTGAACTTGAGGTTCATATTTGTAGCAATTCTTCATTGAGAAAACCAGTCTCAGTCTCCTCATTTTTTTAATCTGTAGATTTTTTTAAAGTACCAAAGCTATTATAAAAAATGTTTATTTCTCATACCTTCACTGTATCATTTCAGAGTGTAATCTTTCAGCCAGAGTAAAGTGCTCCTCTTGTATTTATTGAATTTCCATCCATTTCACATAGGAACATTTTTCTCTTCTCCTGTATCAAACTTTAGAAAAAGAGCAATGGAGAGAATTTTTATTTCCCTGAGTCCTTATATCACAAAGCTGCTTAATTTTATTACAAATTTGGGAACTCCCAACGCCAAGTTGCAATAATACATTTAATGCTTTTCCTTCAAATAAGAGGTCAATAGTTTTTATATATGAGGTTGGGACACCAGTGTCTTTGCAATTTTCCTGAGAGGAATTTTCTCATTAGTGTGAGATGAAATTTTTTTTAATGAACTCTTCCTTCCTGATGTCTCCTGGGCTAAATATCTGTCTCTTCAGCCAATTCATTCTAGGGAGGGTCATTGTGGAAATAAACTGAATGCTGTTTATCATACTGAGTTACAGACTCTAATTGGTTGCTGGGGACAATCAGTTGGGTGTATATTTATTACAAACAGAAACTGTTTAGATGGAGCTGAGCAGAACTTTTTCGGGGCAATAAAAATATGGATGGGGGCACATGAGTCCTATGTATTACTAAGCTGGGTTTTCTTTTGTTTTGAATAGGTCGAATATATTCTACCGAGCCTGTATAGATATCCCTAGGGGCACCGAACTTCTGGTGTGGTACAATGACAGCTATACGTCTTTCTTTGGGATCCCCTTACAATGCATTGCCCAGGATGAAAACTGTAAGAATTTATTTTAGCTCTGAATTCACATTTCAATTTACCTATTTCAAAGCTAACTTTTTAAGAGGTTTTTTTGAAACTCATGGAACATGGTTCACTAAAATAAGTAACACAAACATATACAAGTCTGTTCCATTGTTTTCTTTTCCCTGCATGTCATCTGCTTTATCGTAGGGCATCTTAACCTGTATGGGCCAGTCCTTCACCTATTAACAACTTCAAAGCCTTTGCCAGATTTTAAATAATAGTTGAAGCAAGTTAAGTCAGCTGGTATTCACTGAGTACCAACTACGTGTCTGGTTCTATGCTTGCCACCTTAGGGATTACAAGAGCAGTGTAAGGTTCACCTTCTGCTCTGAAGGGATGTATAGTCTTGTGGGAGCCACACTGTATGCAAAAATGAAATAATAAGAAAGCAATGACATTTAATCAGGGGTAGCACCCCTTTAGTTGATTGGGTGTGCTTCCTCCTGCTTCCTCCTACATAGTCATTTGCATGACAAATAATATTTAAAATGGTAGATATGTGACTAAAGAATTTTTGTGTCTTTCTAAATTTTTTGTCTAAAACCATGTCTGGAAACATGTAATTTTCTCCTATCTTTATTACCGTACCAACCATTATCTTTAAAATAATTAACACCTAGGCAAATGTAAATTTGCAGCAACTTTCATGTAAACTTTATATTTCTGCTCTATCAGTTATCTGAAAAGTATTTTAAAGTGATTTCCAGTATTTGGAACAGAATTAGCACTGATGTGCTTCAGTGAGAAACACTGATTTCAGTGATATTGTGTTTTCTTGTCACCAAATTGACTAATTTGTGAACTGATAATTTGATGTTATGCTACAAAAAGAAACAAAGATAACAGATGTCTTTTGATAATGGATAAGAAACTTCATTTTGAAAAAAGTGTTTTTTTTTTTTTATCATTTTCTTCTCCTCTTTCTCACACATGCACTCACACACCAAAAACTACAATTTAAAAATGCTCATATTATGACTCATCAAAATGCTGATGGTCAGATATTTCTTTCCCATTTTGTCTTTAATTTCTTTGTAAAAAGAAAAATCATCAAAAAGCCTATTACTATCAACTTTCCTTTTCTATTTTACCCTAACCCCAAAACCAACATCAAATCAAAAAATGAATCTTTGGACATATAGTACATTCCTCTGACATTTCCAGCTTCCACTGGAAAGTTTATTTTCTGCTGCTATATTCCTGTTTGAGGGGGTTCCTGTTTTCATAGGAGAAAATCTCAGTGTTGGCCATGAGTATGCAGTGAGAGGCAAATGTAGATGTAGAAGCCACTGTACTCTGCCTCAAACAGAATGGCTCCATGCCCCATGCCCCCAAAACTAGATCTTTATCTATGCACAGAAAGGCATCAGTGTCAGCCAGCCTCCCCATCTGCTAACATGGACTTGTCTGTATGTTGGAACCTTGATGTAACCATCTAGAGTGTTTGATCCAAGAGGATTCTAGAAATCTCACGAGATCCTCTGTTTCTTCTTTTAATACAACCTGCTACAGACTGAAGCTGTTGTTGTGGTGTGAGTGTTGAGGAATGTCTAGAGTAAACATATCGAGGCCAAATATTTATTCGTTCATTGTTCAGATGTATAAGGAACACCTACCATGAGCCAGTGTCTTTGCTGGGTGATGTAAATATAGCAGTGAACAAAATGGACAAGAATCCCTGCCCTCATGGAGCTTACATTCTAATGAGGGGAGACAGATTATCAACAGATATATAAGTAAATAAATAGTTGGCCAGATAGTGATAAGTGTTGTGGGCTAATAAAGCAGAAAAGAGATAAAGAGGTGCCAGGAGTTAGGAGTTATAGTTTCAGAGAGTGAACGGGGTAAGCTCCACTGGGGAGGTGGACTTTGGGCAAAGACTTAAGATGGTGAAGGAACAAGCCATGTGTTAGTAGGTAGAGCATTCCTGGCAGCCAGACAATTACAGGTCCCAAGATGGGAATGTTCCTGGCATGTTGGAAGAGCATCACAGAGGTCAGCATGGGTGAGGCAGAGTGAGTGAGGTGAAGAGGGGTTAACTTAGATGTGGGTGGGTGCTACGGCAGGGAAGACCTTCTAGGGCCCTGGAGGCTCTGTGTGAGCTGGGCAAAGGGGGCTGTTGTAGGGTTTTGAGGAAAAGAACGATTTGACTGAATTTTTTTCAGGAATACTCCCTGAGTGGAGACTGGACAGGGGGAAGAGCAGGGAATCTAGCTAGAGGCTCTTGCAGGAATCCAGGGGGAGAGATGATGGTGGTTTGGACTAGCATGGGAGTGGTGGAGGTGGTGAGAAGTAGTTGGATTCTGGATATGTTTTAAAAGTAAATTCAACAGCATTTTCTTACACATTAGATGCTGAGTGAGAAAGAGGAGTCAGGGATGACTTTGAGGCTTTTGGCCTGAGGAGCTGGAAGGATGGCATGACCACTTACTGAGCTCTGAGCCAGAAATGGAAACTGTGGAGTGACCACTTAGGAAATGCATTTCTTACCCTTGACCTGGATCTCTGGAGTGCAAGACTCATATCTGCATGGTGCTTCCACCTGACAATGCTGTCACATGGACGGGAGGGATTGTGGGGTTGGAGTAGAGCATTTTTGGGTCTGTGTGCCATTCACAGCCACCTGACAATGGGTGTCTAAGAGCATACCAGGCCTTCAGATTTGGTGCCACCATGCCAAAAATGTACTTTCTGGAAAAAACATACCAGTTGCTTTTCAATTCTTCTTTCTACTAGTGTCTAACCTGAGTGAAGCATTCTTGAGATTGATGATTAGAGTATTGAATAAACTCTACCAGGATATATGATATATCATTTAGCACCTGAAGTCCTTGAAAGAAAATTTGCAAAGCTACAACAGCTTGAAGTATTGTAGACTCAGTAGGAAAACTAAGTAGTTCTTTTGGGTTCTGTTCAGAGCTCTAAGTAACGGTTGAGCGAAGTTTAAAAGGAATTAAGCCATTGACTAAAGTGCTCAACAGTGACAATCCCCTTTCCCCCAAGGGTATTATAGGAATTTTATTTCAGTTCCTGTCTCAGAGTCATATATCTGTCATGTGATTGGCCACCCAAGAAACCAGCAGAAGGCTTCATCAGATAGTGTGGGGGAGATATATGACTTTGACTGCCTCTAAGATGGATTCTCATTCCATGTGATTCACTGGGAGACCTGGGAACACCTAAATGAGGATTCTTTCTTCTGTGCTAAGAAAATACTCTGCGATTTAAAAGCACAAATGTGTGAAAGGGCATGGACAGATCATTTAACAGATAGCCTTCCACAGCCCTGAGTAATTTAAATCATCTCTACTGGATTAGCAATTCTAAGACAATTTTTATCCCACTGAGCTAGCCACGAAATAAATCAGGTACCTAAAAAGAAGCTTCTTGAGATCAAATACTTTTTCGATAAAATACCTCCACAGAGTCTCTTTATAGTGCTATGCACACAGTGAACAATGAAGAATGTGCACTGAATAAATACTGAGAATTTCTATTACCATTATTAGAAGGGATTAATTATTTCAGGCAGATTTTTTGTTGTTGTTAATGAAATTGATACCTGGACCAAGGCATTCAAGGAAAATATGATTTTACTTACTGAGTAATATTAAGCACCTTCAGTTATAAAAATATAACTTTCTTCCCATGGTTCTTTCAACATTGAAAGTACACATTTCCTATCGAGCGTGTGCGGTGGGTTTGGGTTCAGGACGTGCCCCCTCCACTGGCGGCCCCAAAGCAGGGTGGCTGTGGGTACACTCACTGCCCGGACAGCTCATTGAAAGCCGCCTTGACTCAGAGAAGACAGCAGTTCAACAGGCATTTGGGTTCTGGAAGCAATTCCTATGTTATTTTCTTTTTAAAAAAGTCGTATTATAAATGTAATACAGCTCCAAAGAGAGCGCCTTTCCATCCACTGTGGGCCTTTCAAAAGAGCCTGAAGGAACGCCTGTGTCGACAGATCGCATCCGCAAGAAGGAATGAGGTTCCCCAAAGCTTCCAGTGGGGGATTAGCTCCTGCAGAGTGTAAAGACCTTAGTGTATTCATATTCATTTCAGAGGAAATTAAAAAAAATCCTGGGAATAAATGTTAAACAAGTCTTCCTGCTGCTTTTTCTGTCTCGGCATATGAAGCTGAGGTGGCAGAATGTGAACCTTGATGGCAACAGGGGAGTTGCTGCACCAGAGTAAACCCTGCCTCCTCGAGGACCCCTGCCTTTTTCTTTTGATTTTAAAGAGCAGAAAATAAAAAGGGGGACCTCTGCACGGTGCCCCTTACCCCCACTGTTCCACCAACAGTGAGAAACTAGGTCAGAGTCAGGAAGGCCCTACTCAAGCCCTTAGCGGTGACCTTTAGAAGATTATGTATAGTTCAGTCCACAAGACCATCTGTGCAGGGCCCCAGGGGAAGCATTGTGATAGGTGCAAAAACCCAGGCCCTGTCCTAAAGGAGCTCAGTCTAGAAGAGAACACATAAGCACATAACCGCGATATCAAACACCGTGCAGATGCTGCATGAGGTGGCCACAACAGAGAGCGTGAGCTTGTGGCTGTCAGGCTGTCTATGTCATTCAGCTGGGAGGAGTCCAGGTTCCAGGCCTCTTGTGTACAGTGCAAAGCTGGGGTTGGCTTAGAATCAGGAGCCAAAAAATACTATCCTGTCCCTGAATGGGGAATAGAAAAATGCTGCCCTCAAGCCAGTAATCTAAGGGACTGTCCATCTTGGGGCATTGGTAAAAACAGTCATACTCTAAAAACTAGCCCTAGCCGTAGGATGTTATGAGGCTTGATTTTGCACTACTTGCCAGCTATGGAAACCCTGAGCCAACAGACTAATATAAAAATTGGTCTAGAGCTGTTGAAACCTGTAGGTTCCTAGAAGAACAAAGAAGTCACTCACCAGGGATGCTTCTGACTCTTCTACAAGATTCCAGCAAGAAGGCAGCACCCACTAAAAAAGGTGTTGACAGAGACGAATGGCAAAGGTCTCAGGGAAAGTCACTGTTATGAGAGATTTGGCTTTTTGCATGCTGTAGGATATTGTGGTGTGCTGCCTCAAGCCCAGCTTTGCTACTGGATGGAGGCGCTCATTCCCACTGTATGTGGGAGTGTAGCGGGCTGACATCTTGGATGAGTTGTTTCCAGGAATTACCTTTAGTCCACTTGAACCACCTCACCCTTGGTCATACTTCCTCCCACAGTAGCCCATATCCAGTGACTGGTCAATGTGGGATGTATAAAGGACTGGTTCCCTTACCTCAAACCAGGACAACCCTAAAGGACATTCATTCCTTCCAGCTCCAGAGCTGTTAAACTCCCTCAGCCCAGTGCTGCTTGCCTCACTTCCCAACAGGTGTTGATCCTGAGAGCAATCCCCAAACCCCAAATCCCCATTTCAGAGTCTGTTTCCTGGGTGACCTAATTTAAGACAGGTACTCCCAGATTTCCATTTTCAATCCAGACCTCTTTACTGAGCCCCAGGCTCCTCTCCAGCTGTCTTGGCAACATCTTCACTTCCATGTTTCTCATGCATCTCCAACTACACCTGCGTAAAACTAAAACTACTCTATTCACTCCCACTAACTGCCTCTCCCATCTTTCAGTAGCTCTCACTCCCAATCATCCAATTGCTTTATCGAGAAACCTTGACACCTCACCCTTGCTCACCCTTCTATCCAATCAACCACCAAGTCCTGTTGATTGCATATTCTTAATGCATTTCTTCACTTCATTTCTGCTGCCACCTGACTAGTGTCACCATCCACTCTGGCTTGGACCCCTGCAGTAGCCTTCTGCACGACTTCACACTTTCTTTCTTTAGTTCATGGTGGCCAGAGTGAAGTTTCAACCATTTGCTTATTTTATTGTTTCAGTTTATTCACTTGTTTTGTTAATAGGTAGCTCTGTCCCATAGAGCAAAATGCAGAAAGTACTGTGGACATGTAAGTCTCCTTCCAAGATGCCATCAGTAATGTTGGCAGGTTCTCAGGTATTCTTTCAGAGATAATTTTTGCCCATTCAAGCATCTAATATTCCCCCTTTTATTCTCTGGCTGTCATTCTCCCACATGTATATGTAGCACACTGTATACATTGTTCTGTACTTTGTTTATTTACCGATACAGAGCGATGATGCCTTTAAAGCATAAATCTGATCATCTCACACCTGAACTTAAAATCATTTTTTGGCTTGCCATTACTCTTTGCTAAATCCCCAGTTCCTTAATATGATAGCCTATGGGTCACAGAGAGTCTCCAGAAACATTTTCTATGGCCCATATAGTATTTTACAATATTAGATTCCAAACATCTCTAGACTGGCCATACCCTGTTCAGAATGTTACCGCCCCCACCATCCTCTGTTGTGTTAACCTGTCTACCATCACCCCGTCAGATATTTCTGTGGCCTGTCCAGCTCCCACAGGCATTGACAATTGTGCTGCCTTCCTCTCCAGCCTCGGCTGCAGCCCATCTCCTCTTCTCTCTCTGTCCACATTGCCTTTTTTTCCATTCCTTTAGTGCCCTGAGCTCCTTCCTACCTCAGCATGGTACAAGACTCTATGGCAAAGCTGCTGATATTCCATCTTTTTGCATTGCCTTTTCCTCCCTTTGCACTTGTATGATGCCCGTATACCCCCTCAGGACTCAGATTCTCTCATACTCCACGTTTAGCCATCCCTGATTTATCATTTCCTGACATCCTTTCTTTTCTCTAACAGCACTTACCACACTTGTCGTAACTGTACTTTGACAATTCCAAAATTTATGTATTTTTTTTCTTAACATTTTAATCTTTCTGAAACTGGCAGGTGTTTTGCAATTAATGGTGACTTACAATTATAATGGTGAAATTAATGGAATGTTACATTTGGTGAAACTGAGTCAATATTTATCTGTAAAGACATCAGCTTAATATCTGTCTTTCCCACTAGAGTTTATGTGCCAGAGGGCAGTGACTATGGCTTTCCTGATCCCCCTATATCCATGGTGCCTAGCACAGGGTCAGGCATGTAATAGATGCTCAGCAACTATTTGTGGACTGAATGAATGAACGAGGAAGGGGTAAACTGAACTTTGTTTTATAGATCCTGAATTTGCCTCTCTCAATATTTTAACTGTCCAGATTTCATGAGTTCATGTTCTTCCTTGACGGTATCCTTTAAGGCTGTGGGAGTTTGCCCTCTTCCTCTTAATCTTTGCGTTTCCAGACTGAAGAGATTGACTAGCTCAATATTGCTTCATGCAGAAACCACTTCATCTTTTTGGTCATTTTAATAAGCCATCTCTGCACCTTTTGCAGTTGTCTATGTTTTCTTTCTTATGTTGGGATGAAATTTCCTGTCCTTTTTCTGAAAATTTCCTGTGTTTAGTTTATACCTTTAATGGCCATAGTCAGTGAGGCTGATATTTAAGAAGAATAATCTTGTCTTCTAAAAAGTGCTGCTTTAAATTTTTTTTAGGAGACAGGATCTTGCTCTGTCACCCAGGCTGGAGTGCAGTGGCATGATCATATATAATAGAGCATTGTAAACTATCGTCACCCTACTGATCTATCAAACACTATATCTTATTTCTTCTACCAAACTATACATTTCTACCCATTAATCAATCTCTCTTCATCCCTACTCCCCTGTCACCCACACATTCTTTTGTTTTAATATAAAGGTTATGTGACCTTAACAATTTTTTAGAATTAATCAATTAGGTTACTTTTTTTTTTTGAGATTGAGTTTCACTCTTGTTGCCCAGGCTGGATTGCAATGGCGTGGTCTTGGCTCACTGCAACCTCTGCCTCCCAGGTTCAAGTGATTCTCCCACCTCAGCCTCCCAAGTAGCTGGGGTTACAGGCACGCGCCACCATACCTGACTAATTTTGTATTTAGTAGAGACAAGGTTTCTCCATGTTGGTCAGGCTGGTCTTGAACTCCCGACCTCAGGTGATCCGCCCACCTCGGCCTCCCAAAGTGCTGGGATTACAGGCGTGAGCCACCACACCCGGCTCAATTAGGTTACTTTCTAGGAGTGTAAGTCAGAGCTCAGAATCTATCATCTACACTTAGAGTATTATTTGTATTATTTCCCCCAAAGGCATTTTATTCCTTTTCCTACAGTGAAGTGGCTGGCCAGTGTTTCCCGCTCTCTTGCATGTTGATGACATCTTCATTCTATGGTTTTCTCACCATGCATTACTTCCTGTTAGTCTGAAATTGCCTGGCTTGTAAAAGCTTAGTGTTGCCTAAAACCTTGTGGGCTTCCCTGTGCTTTGCCTCTTCTGGATTAGTAATGAAAAGCCCAAACAAGATGGTTCTACCCCAATCTGTGACAATGCTGCTGTTTTTATATTTTATTTTTTAAAATGCCAGAACATGGCAAAACATTCCTTCTTGTCTTTCAGTGCCTACTTAAAAAGTAACAATCTGTGTGCCATAAAATATTTTTTAAGTGTAAAAACGGTCCACAAATTCTATATTGATTATATGCTTTTGCCCCAGAATTCAAATATACATAAATATTTGTATATAGAATAAAGACATACATACAAACATACATAGGTAGGTGTGTATATGTATAACATAAGTATCTGTAACATGTATATATATGTATAACATAAGTATATATAACGTGTATTTATATATAATACACACAAAACAATGTACTAGCTGTAAAAACATCCTTTAAATTTTGAAACACAGCTGTTGAGCAGAGATGCTATGAGTGTATGGTCAGAAAAAAAAATTCTGACTTATAAGTCTGAAAGCTAAAACTTGCCACCTAGATGTGTCCTTAAGTGAATGTGTGACCCAGGGCAAGTTACTGGACCTTCTTGGGACTTGGCTTTTGTCATTTGTAACAGGAAAAGGTAGGATTAGATCAGTGATTCTCAGCCCTGATTTCGCTTTAGAAGCAGTTGGGGAACTTTAAAAAATGTAGATGCCCAGGCCCTATGGAGAGATTATAATGTAGTTTTTAAAGATTCTCCTGTGTGAGTCTAATGTGCAGTAGCCAAGGTTAAGAACTGCCAACTAGACAAACTCTAGACTCTTTCCAGGTCTGCGAGTCTCTTGCTTTACTTTTCTTTCCTAAGACAGTATGGGCTATGCCGACAGAACCCTGCAGACAGAGCTAGTCCTCTGGTTGGATTTGCTTGACACATGTGATTCTACAGAATGTTCTGAGTTGAAGAATGCTTAGGCAGCACACCTACCCCTTTCTGTGCTCACACGTGGCATCTCCCTGTCCACTTGAGCACAGAGCTTCATGGCAGTCACAGTCCCCTACCCTTGAGGATGCCGGCATCTTCGTGCCAGGTAGCATTCTCAGCGATGGTCTGTGGCAGGGCATGAGTGCTCCCAGGTCATGTGTTTCCTGCCACGCAGCCTTGAACCGGTGGCCAATGGCCATAGTCTGCATTATTTTGTTACTTGCTATCACAATCTTTTTGTTGATCATCCTTTTCAAAATTTTTGGTCTCTAATTTCATTCTCTTGACCACCTGGTAACTTTAATCTCTCTGAGACTTGAAATGACCCATAGATGTAGTAGTTACTTAAAACAAGAAGAATTTTTTAAGCCTATTAGGTTCTAATCACTTCTGGACCTATGGAATGACCAGCAAATAGTTTATAAATATTATTAACTCACTAACGTCTTAATAAAAAGAACAACAAATTCTAGATATATTATTAGATTTATCTCCTCAGAAGTATTTCTTCTAGTTCTCTACCCACTTCCACTGCCACCACCCCAGTTTAGGGCCATCTCCCTCACATCCATCACTTCTTCTTCTATAATAAAAATGGTAGTTGCCGTTCATGGTAGGCCCTGTAATAAGTACTTTCATTGATGTATTTAAACCTCGTAAAAGGGGACTTTAAAGACCAGGATGCTAAGACTCATAGGGCCGAACATCTGTTGAGTGTCAACCATAGGTCAAGCTCTTTACTAAATGCTACCTCTGCTTTATGCCATTCAGTCCTGAGAGTGACTATTTTACATTATACCAGGGACCAAGTCATGGATTTAGATGTTCCATACTTGCCCAAGGGTCAATAGTGGAGTTAAAACCTCAGCCATCTCAGCCACCACGTCATGCTCCTATTATTTTTTTAGAAGCGTTAGTACCACTGTCCTCATTTTGCAGATGGAATAACTGCGGCCCAGAGCTATTGAATAGTTTGCCTAAGACCACTAAGCTAATAAGAGGCAGAGGCAGGATTTGAATTCACCTAGGTCTTACAGATTCCAAAGCCTGAGTCACAAGCACCACACTTGGTTGCCTCCTACTCTTTCCTTATCCACTTGCATCCCATCTGTAAATCAGGTCTCTCTCAAGCCCTTCCTGAACACTGGTTCTATATTTCTTGCTATCCCTCTGCTCAGAAATGGTCTGTATCTATTTCCTAGGTCTGAAGTCTCTTATTTATTTATTTGGACTTTTAAGGCCCTCTGAGGTCTCCTTCTGACCCCCAATCATTATTCCTAGAGTGACCAGATCCCGTGCCTTACTCAGTCAGCCCGTCTCCCTTCCTATCCCACCTGCGTGGTAGACTTCTCCTGCCTCCAGGTGTCTTTCATCTTGTTCATCTCTTCAAATAGCTTTTCCTGGATACCTATCCTGTGCTGCCAAGGTCTGGAGGAAAGCCTGAAATTCTCCACCAGTCAAGCTGAATCTATTTTCTCTGCACTTCTCAGGGCTACCCTCTCTGGGCAACATCCCCTGCTCTCTCCCTCTCCCTTGCTGTGCCTCCCATCTAAACTCCCTCCAGGCATAGGTGCAGTGTGGTGCTCACTATGGACTCCTGTATGTCTCAAGTCGTAAGTGAACTCCATGAGGGCAAAGACCATGTAAAACAATCCTGAGCATATAGTAGTTGCTTAATAAATAGGCATCAGACGAGTTATTAATTTGTGATAATAGTTTTTTTCTCCTCAAATCAGATGGTTATGTTAATTCTGAGTCCAGAAACACAAATTCTTAAAATGTTGATTTATTTGATTTTTTTAAAGTATGTGTTATTGTGGTTATTTTAAAGCCTAGTAAAACTGATCTTCTAAACTATTGCTATTCTCCTAGTAAATGTCCCTTCAACGGTAATGGAAGCCATGTGCAGACAAGACGCCCTGCAGCCCTTCAACAAAAGCAGCAAACTCGCCCCTACCACCCAGCAGCGCTCCGTTGTTTTCCCCCAGACTCCGTGCAGCAGGAACTTCTCTCTTCTGGATAAGTCTGGGCCCATTGAATCAGGATTTAATCAAATCAACGTGAAAAACCAGCGAGTCCTTGCAAGCCCAACTTCCACAAGCCAGCTCCACTCGGAGTTCAGTGACTGGCATCTTTGGAAATGTGGGCAGTGCTTTAAGACTTTCACCCAGCGGATCCTCTTACAGATGCACGTGTGCACACAGAACCCCGACAGGTAACCCTGACTCTCACTGCTGACAGTGTGTTTGCTTAGTGAGACCCACTGCTTGCCTGCCCGCCAACTTCTGAGCACCTCCACAGGGGAAGCCTTGTGATAAGTGGTGTCTGCATTCTGGAAGGTCAGAGAGAAATGTGAGACCACTGCTTGACTTTCTTGCATATAAGGGCTGCACAGACAGGTTGGTGGCTGCAGAGAGGAATCTGCACTTGCTTTCCAAACAGTTCTGCCCAAGCCTAAAAGGGAGAGAAATAGAAGGAATGTTTATGAATATCATAGATGGAAAAATGAGGTCAGGATAATTAGAATCTTCTCTGTCTTCCAAAGATAATATAGTTGGCTGCTGTGCTGCTGTCATAGTCATTTCAGGGTTCACCTCCAGTGTGCCGTGGGTATGAACTTAATTAAGTACTAAGAGGTAATGAATTGGAATTTTTTGCTTAGTACTATTTTTCTTCAGAGCATGCAAACCCATAAATCCTGCAAAGCTGTCAAAAGGAAATACCTACTCTGCTAGTGATGTGGAGGAAAACAGATGCCACTTATTCAATAAACTAATATCCACACAGAAGAAAAATGTTGACTAGATACCTCAGAGTCAAAGTTGGTTTGAAAGTTTGTCAATAAAGAATTTTATGGCCATGAACTGAGGATGAAATTTAGCTGAACAAGTGAATTAAAATTTCAGGTACTCTGACGAGTGGCACAGTAGATATAATGGAACTATTATTTATGAATCAAAACCGGTTTATTTGACAGTTTTGATAGCTGGGAGCGCCAAAGACAAAAATCAAATTAATTCAATAAGAAAGGATTGCTTGTGTTTTTATCTCTCCTTCATGTTCTATGAAAACTTGATTAAAACCCAGGTATCTAAGAATAGCATTCAAAATGCACTTTGAATATAAAAGCAGAAGATAATTTTTGAAGCTGGGGTAGGAGACTTGGAAGCAGGGCTCTTGGGTTATTTTCTTAATTTTCCCACTAATTTAAGCAAGCCACTTGGCTCTCCTCGCCTAATAATGTACACCCAGCTCTTCCCTCCCGGCTCTGTAGGATACACAGTGTGCCTAGAAAACCCAAGCAGAGTCAGGGAGGATGGAGGTTTGGGGAGAGGGAGTGGATATTTTATAAAATAATACTAATCAGTTACAGGATACATATGCACATTACACATGCATAGATTTGTATTTGTGCTGTTGGAAAAACCACTTGCTTAGCATCAACATTGCTGTAGCTAATTAATGTTGAAACACTAATTAGGGTTGTTAAGGCAGCTATGTCTTCACAATCTTTATTTTCAATAGGCGAGCCCCCTGGTGAGAATATCAACAGACTTCTGCACGTCTTAGTACTATTGGTGTAGAGGTGATACAAAAGTTTGAAACTGTTTTCCTCATTTAGAAAGGATTTCTTTTTTTAAAATTTGCCTTCCTTGCAAGTATACGTAGAACCTCAAGATATGTCTCTTCTAAGTTTGCAAAGCATTTTAGTAGTCTTTAAAATACAGAAGATGCATTAAAATCTGATTATAAGCTTGCTTTTTAAATAGAGTGAATTCAGATGGTTGGCTCTATTATTTGCAAAGTTTCATTATAGTCATAATAACTAATTATGCCAGGTAAAATGAAATAATAGTAGAAAATTTCTGGATAGTAGAACTTTCAAAGTTTAGCTTTGAGGATGAGATGAGATGAGTTTATGCTGAATGCCACATAAAGCAGTGAAACCATTTCATGGTAAGTAGATACTGAAACAGACTGTTTTGTCTGACCTCAGTTACACTTAGAAAATCATATGTGTGGGGCCAGGTGCGGTGGCTCATGGCCTGGAATCCCAGCACTTTGGTAGGCTGAGGCAGGCAGATCATGAGGTCAGGAGATCCAGACCATCCTGGCTAACATGGTGAAACCCCGTCTCTATTAAAAACACAAAAAATTAGCCAAGTGTGGTGGTGGGCACCTGTAGTCCCAGCTACTCGAGACGCTGAGGCAGGAGAATGGCATGAATCCATGAGACGGAGCTTGCGGTGAGCCGAGATCGTGCCACTGCATGCCAGCCTGGGCAACAGAGCGAGACTCCATCTCAAAAAAAAAAAAAAAATATATATATATATATATATATATGTGTGTGTGTGTGTGTGTGTATATATATGTGTATATATATGTATGTATGTGTTTTGATGTCTGTCCTGTAAAATAATAGTCATAATTCGTAATATACTTATGTATATTATCAGAAAAAATACCTGAAAAACTAGAATGCTTACATATTCAAAATACATTTCAGTGGGAGATTGTTAGGTCTGTACTGATTCCAAGCTAATTTAGAGTTGTTGGCAAAAATCTAGGCGGCATGAGACTCCTGTCTTATCATGGACCCTGATGGGCCTATTTGATTCAGATGTCCAAGTGTGGAATTGCCAGCCTCTCCAGATGAGGTGAAGTAATGGGCTTGTTATCTGGGAAGGTGCCAGAGCAGGATTAAATTACTGAAGCAGTGGGTTCCTTCCCTGCACTTTGTTGGTAAAGACTTGAGAGGTGTTCACCATCATTCTTCAGTAAGTTAAAATAAAAAATTACTTCAAAAGAGCAGTTCCTTTATAAGCAAAATAATAAAGTACAATATTTCTTAGTAATGATGAGGAGATGCTTGAATTACATCATCACATCTGTGTTGATTGTTGAAGATAAGGGGAAATAGAGGGAGATACCCAGTCACTTGGACCCCCTAGTTTCATTCTAGATACATAATTTGCTTTTATTATAAAGGGCTGGAATGGCTCATTTCTATTCCGGAACCCAGGATGCTCTCTGTTTGTACTAGAAAGTTTGGAGGTAAGAGATACTCTCCATAATTTCTTAACCACATGGGTGAATTGCTAAATGGAAAAATATACAGAACTATAATGGAACATCAAATTTGTTTCTGACAGTAGCTATGTTTGGAACCTGTTTATGGTTATTATCCATGTGGATTACAACTGCTGAATACAGGTTGAGTATCCCTTGTCCAAAATTCTTGGGGCCAGAAGAGTTTTTTGATTTTGGGTTGTTTTAGATTTGGGATGTTTGCATTATATTCACTGGGTTAGCATGTCAAATCTGAAAATATGAAATCTGAAATGCACCAATGAGCATTTCCTTTGAGCATCATGTTGCTGTTCATAAAATTTTGGATTTTGGAGCATTTTGGATTTTCAGATTTGGGATGCTCAACCCCATGCATATATTCTTTAGTGATTGATTCCATAGATCAGCTGGCCTTTAGTCTTTAGCCATATATGCCCATTCAGCCATTTACAGTGAAAAGGCTGAATAGTTAGAAAGCATTTCCCTTGTTCAAAAAACTCAAAAGCTTTTATTTTGATAGGAAAATCTTGCTAGAACCAGGTACAAGAAAGGCAAGAAAGGGGGACAGAGGAGACAAAATCAGAAGGTAAAACAAGTTAGAGTTTCAAACAAGTCCAAATTTGAAACAGGCCCTTGAATCTGAGGTCCAAATGATTTTATATTCAATGGACTGAATATTTGGCCATGAAACCCCAGATATTTGAACCTCCATCCAAACAGACTTTGTGTCTATATTCATGAGCTTTTTCATGTGAGGTACCATCAACAGTCTATGCCTTGATAAAAAGGAAAGAAATCCGTAGATGCTCAGGGATCCCAGCCTCACTTTTTTTTTTTTTTTTTTTTTTTTTTTAACCGCTGCATTATTCACATTTAACACAGAAAAAAAAAAAGTCTGTCTGACCTGGCAAAGTAGAAATCAGCACTAAAGACAAAAAATACACCCATGAGGGTACAGGAGCCACGGAATTATTATTTCTTGATTTTGTTCTGTTAAACAAGCAAAACCGAAAATCTTCCTCCTTTTTCCCAGGCTACTGACTTTTTCTTTTCCTGAATAAATTCTAAGAGAAGAAGCTGTTGGAATCTAAATCAACCAAAATTTTGTTCAGGGACTTTATAAACATTTGGGGTTTTGCATAAGCTTATTGCCTAGGCCAAAGTAGCTTTTCTTGCTTTTGCTTGTACCAGGAGTTAGAAATCCCTTTTCTCTTCTGTTTTTCTGCCGCAGAAACTCTCAACACTTCTATTGGGGTGGTATGTTGGTGGGGGGTATGCTCCAGAAAGGGGTAAGCAAAGCCTTCAATCACAGTGGATTGTTTTCTGACAAGTATGTTGTCTTTTATTTTCTGCACAAAGTGTCTTTATAATGCTTATTTTTATTTTGCATCCCTTTTCTTTTCCTTTCTCCTTTTTGACTGTTTGTGCCACATGGGGCAAGACTGCCTTCAGCCTCCTGGGCACACCGTCACCTATTCACATTTGTGTTTTAAGTATCATTGTTTGTAAGAGATATGGTGGGACCAGAGGCTAAAATGACATTAGAAGGGGCTCTCTGATAGGAGGGGCCTGGAGAAAATTCATCATCATAGTTTCTTAGAATGTATCAGTGTTCTTGTGTCCCACTTCTTCCCTATCCACCAAGTGTGAAGGTTATCTTCTTCCTAGCTTTGATGTTCTTCAGGCTCTTTGGTCTTGCCCTTCTGTCACTGTCCTGAAATATTTTTCTCCTTACGTAGAACTAACTTCTTTTCTCACTCCACACAGCCAGCAGTGACCTAAGTAATCTCCCTTTGAAGTCTTGGGAGATTTGCACTTGGGCTGGCTGATGTTGAGCAAGGAGAGAATGTGGCCCCAACTGAACAAGTTTTGTCCTGGAGGCCATGAAAGAAAAATCAAAGCAGGATTAATATTTTTAAGCCAAACCATACTTAATTTTGTTAAATGTTTCATCCTTTTCCCATGTATACACCAAACCAATTACAGATTAAAAGCAAATTAATTGCACATTTTACCGGAGTTATCTTTGGCAAAGGAGCTGCCAGTGACCAGGAGTGCCAGGGGATGTACAAGATTGTCTCTCTTCCTTCTTTCTGCTTAAACATTTACCAGCATTGATATATACCAACTAAATCTACCCAGGTGTTTTCTGTTCTTCAATTATTTCTTTCTTAAATAAGGAGCACTTTTCTGTTTTTTCATCAAGCTGGATATTTCTGTGTCAGAACTAGCCACACACAGCTATTTACATTTAAATTAATCCAAATTAAGTAAAATAGTACTTCAGTTTCTCAGGCACACTAGCCACACATGAAGTGTGCAGCAGTTGCATGTGGCTCGTGGCTCCAGTATTGGGTAGCTCAGCTACAGAACCGCTCCATCATTAGATAACACTACTAAAGATCTCAAATTGTAAAAAAAAAAAAAGCCATAAATTACTTGTGATTGTGAGATACTATCCCTTTGTGAGGCATGCTCATTGCCTTTGCTTTGAGAAGAATGAAGTGCTGTATGTCTGTGATAATTTGGAGAGAATAAAGTGCTTTAAAAAGGAGATTTTGGGGCTGGGCGCAGTGGTTCGCACCTATAATCCCAGCACTTTGGGAGGCCAAGTCAGGAAGATCACTTGAGCCCAGGGGTTTGAGACCAGCCTGGGCAACCTGGTGAAACCCTGTCTCTACAAAAAATATAAAAATTAGCTGGGCATGGTGGCACATGCCTGTAGTCTCAGCTACTCAGGAGGCTGAGAGGTGGAAGGATCACTTGAGCACGGCAGTTTGAGGCTGCAGTGAGCCTAGATCATGCCATTGTACTCCAGCCCGGGCAACAGAGTGAGACCCTGTCTCAAAAAATTACCAATGCATTTAGATTTTCCATATTCCAGTGAGCATGTACACACACACACAACCATAGAAAGCTCCATGTATAGGGAGCTGGCTTGTAGACGTGATGGAGAATAGAGATCATATTGGTGATGCTGTATCGTGGGAGGCAGTGTATTATACAGATTTCCTGGGTGATGCACATTTGTCAATTACCTGAAAGCGAGAAGAAGCATGGTGAGATGCAAGAGATCATCATCTTCAGTCCATTCCCCTTACCAAGTAGATGAGAAAACAAGTCAGGGAAGTTGAGTGGCTTGTCCAAATGCCACAGCTGATCAGAGTCAGGGGCCCTATCTTTCCCATTCTAGCCCCTTCCATTCAGTCAAACTGAGTTCTGCAAAGTTTTAAAAACTGCCATAGGTCACTGCATCCCTAGCATATGCCTCTCAAGCCGGTGCCAGGCAAAGGTGATGTTTTAGAATCCGATTTGCCTTCCATTGGTGTTATTTTGATATAAGAATTCAACATAAGCCTCTCTGTGGTCGTTTCTGCTCTCCTGTGTGTAAATCTTTACCACCATGAACTATTAACATAAAAAGGATGGATTGACTTCTGACTGTGAGAAATAAATCACCCCAACTTTTGACAGCAGAGTTAGAAAAAAAAGAAAAGATTAATTGGTTTTATTTAGTGGCTCATTGTTTATTGCAGTAGCTATTAAAAATAGATAACCAGAGGCTAATAAATGTTAATAGTCCCTTCACTATTAGAAAAATCAATTGTCAGTGGATATAGCATATATTAATATATTACTTTGTTTATCATCTTCAATAACACTTAAGAAAATTCAACCCTGAGACAACTGTTTTTTCAGGAACCCTTTAAGGTTAATATTTACCACAAAGAACAGATTTGGCAGGAGGACATTTTCATCTATGTATAATTTTAATGGCTTTCAAAGGATTATTTTATAATTATAATAAAATGCATGTGTAATTTGGCAAGATTGATAAACTCCTTAACAAAGACTTTTTATATATTTCTTTGAAACTTATTTGAGAGCAGTTAGATAGATTTCTAAATGTAAGTAATTAAAATTGTATAGTATTGAGTTATTGACCAATCCTGGGCTATTAATCAAGCTAAAAAATTCTACAATCAGGGCTCAGTGTGCTGAAGCCTGGTAAAATAATAGTATTTGTGTTCAGTGAGGCAAGTAGCCACAATTAAGCAGTTCACTTGACAAATGAGAGGGTACACTTTATTTTGCACTTAATTGAATTGTTGTACATGCTCGGTCACCATTGTCTCCTAGCCCTTCATTTTGGTTTCTGGTCATTGGAGCTTATGCATTTGTTAAAGGTTGAGCAATTAAGTCTGCTTTCACCATTGGTTTCTAAATGCAGCCAGAAATGTCTGGCTCACAAGCCAGGGCTTAGTGAATGCTGTTAATATCCCTCACGACAGATTATTAATTATCTGAACAAAAATTTTGATAAACAAATTAGAACCCTGTCAAGGAATGATATGAAATGGCTTCAAATAGGGAAAACTCCCCGGGTTTTATATCACTCACCAGATTCTGCTTAAGTAAGCAGAAGAACTTCTGTAGAGAAGACAGAATTTTAATCTATTTTATGAAAACCAAAAATTGATTTACTTCTCATGAACTGGGAAGAATATGCTCTGATAATCTTGCTAATTATCAGGTATTTGTCACCACTTCCTTCCATTTGCTTTTGCATCAGAGTCATCCTTCTGCAAGCATAGTGACATCCCATCATTTCTGTGCTGCTATAAATCATGCCTTGCTGCCAGATTCAAATGGGGAGGTGATGTTCAAGAGAAAGATCTGGTGGATAAGTATTTGGAGGAGGGAATAGTAGGTAGAAGTCAGGATATCTTTGACAAAGAGACACATCTGGGTGTACATCTGTGTTCATCTGTGCAATACCAGTGATTATGCTATAAGTCCACCATAGTTTAATATCTATTAAAACATGCATGTAACTTGCTGACTTGCCTGTGTGTTTACCTGGTACTTAGGATAAGGTCCAAACATCCTAGCAAATGGCCTTAGTATCAAGAGCTTGTGTCCAGGGAGGACAGTTTATCCTCAGTTTTCTGAACTGACAGAGATAATAGCAACTGCTTTCTCTGTCCCAGGGGATTATTGTGAAGATTAAATTGGATAACTGATTTTAAAGCACTTTGAAAAGATAAAAGTGCCATGGAAGCATAAGAGGCAATTATATATTCTCTTGTAACAGTCTGCTTAATGAAGTCTGTACTTTCACTGCTTACAAAAGTACCCTAACATTTGCCTGGAGGAAGATAAAAATAAGAACTTACGGGTTTCCAAAGTGGTATAATTAGTACTGGAAAGGGATATTCATTTGGGAATTGATGTGTCTCAGCAGCTCTGTGAATTTTGTTCCTGTGGCAACAAGTAAAGTAGTGGGAATCCAGTGGCCAAAACTCTATGCCCTGTCTTAGAAACAGAAGATGTCACCAAAAAGTTTTGGTCCCTTGTCATATGATTCTGACTTCCACTGACCAATGCAGAAAATAATGACCAGGCAGTCTGTTTATTTGTTTCAGACCCTACCAATGCGGCCACTGCTCCCAGTCCTTTTCCCAACCTTCAGAACTGAGGAACCACGTGGTCACTCACTCTAGTGACCGGCCTTTCAAGTGCGGCTACTGTGGTCGTGCCTTTGCCGGGGCCACCACCCTCAACAACCACATCCGAACCCACACTGGAGAAAAGCCCTTCAAGTAAGTAGTGGCTAACCCTCCACCCTCTCTTTCTCTTAGCCTTTCCCAAGAGCCAGCAGATGCATCAGCACAGTGCTGCCCAGCTTAGCCAGCTGGCAAAGGCTACTTGGAAGGCCAGTGTCCAGGCTGCAAACGAATCTGCTTGTTTAGTGGCTGACATTTGAAAAATGAAGTCAGGAAACCTACGCACTGGTCCTGGCTCAAGTTTCCAACCTTGGTCATGAGACGAATCTTCTGGGTCTGTTTTTTCCTCATTAAAATAAGGAGGTAGGAGTAAATAATTTTAATATATTTTTTTTCAGTCCCTGATGATCTGTGCTTCTGGAATTTTATGTAGGAGCTGCACAGAGCTCCTGTGACCATCACCAAGCCTTATGATCATCAGAAAGGTTACCACAAATTTAGAACATCAGAATAATCCCCTCTTGGAGAACTTGAACCCTTCAGGATTCTGATGAAATATATCCTCCTCTTCCCTATGTGTTAAAGAGTTTGAACCTATTATAGCAGCCAACTTGTGACTTTTCAGTGAATACTTTGGACTTTAGAATTACCATGTTGGTGAAAAAAGAAAAACAAAACCAAACCCAGAGTACATTGACTTTTTGAGGATTCAGGGAATGTGGAAAGAGATGGAGTTGAATTCTAAGGGCTTTGGCAAGGTAATGGCATCTGAGCAAGAGAGTGTGTTTCTACACATGGCACACCCATCCAAATGGTGGACATCTGAATCATGCAAGATGGTCTGTTCATTCACTTGTTCACTCATTCATTCGTTTACTCGTTCAGTTATATATGTGTTCATTCATTCAGCAAGTATTTACCAAGTATGTACTTTCGTGCTAGGCACCCTGCTAGGTACAGGAGATACAAAGATGAATGAGATTTAGCTGTTCCTCCTTTTCTCCATCTTTGAAAACTTCATAGTCTAAGGGGCAGCCCAATTAGTAAATGTATTATAGGGTGAAAAGTACAACAGTACAAAAGTAAGACATGTATGTATGATGTTTCACAGTAGCACAGAAATGGAGTCATCAATGCTATCTGGTGGAGATGATGTTTCAGATATGTTTTGAAGGATGAGTAGGAGCTTTCTAGACATACGGGGCATGGGGGAAGGTATTTCTGGCAATCCAAACAGCAGGTGGAAAGGCCTGAGAGTGTGATCCAGCATGCGTGGTTGATTGGTGTTCTCAGAGCAGATTTTAATGGTCTCTGTAATGAACTCTTTTCAGTTCAACCCTCTTACAGCTCTCTTCACTCATTTGCTATACTGGCTTTTTCTGTTTGAGAAGGAGAATTAAAAGAGCATAGAGTTACCCCCTTATGTACCTTCTGTGGGACAAGATCAAACAAGAAAAGAAATGATTCAGGCAGTAGGAGACTAATCCCCTTGCCCAGTCTCAGCCAAGAAGTCTTCGCGGAGCCTCATTACCCAGGATTTTCCATCCAGACCTGCTGTCGTGGCACACTTTGTGCTCAGCCTGAGGCCAGGCTCTTCTCGGGAAACAGAGTCCTGTGGTCTGGGTCCTGCCTTCCTCTCTGTCTGCCAGTGAAGGGAGAAGCTCATAAAAGATGGTGATTGTCCCTCTTCTCCTCAATAATTAGTTACTTTATTCAGCATTCTTAACTATTCTCCAACATAGTTTAATTTATGGTATTAATAATCAAAATAGTGATCATTTTTGTTGCAGTACATAGGTGCAGCTTGTTCACTGCATAAGAGCATCTGGCTAAGGGGGCAGGATGGGGCCTAAAATCCAGTCTGCACTATGCCAACCATGCTCTGCCCCCTGAGGCTGCAGTAGCCCAAAGAGGGCATCTTTTTCTAATTTACCCTAAGGAGCTGCATGGGCTACCACAGTCCTAGGAGTTCCCTCTCACCAGTGCTTGTATACTACCTAGTGCACTTTGTCATTGCTCTCAGGCCTGAGCCCCATAGGGTTCCTAGATTGTGGCTTCACCACTGCCCTGGAGGAGGGTGCTGACAATGAGTGGCATGTTGCCTATGCCTTTGAGCAAGAGAGCTTTTCGAAAGCAGAGATACAGGAGGGTTCAGGATCCTTCTGGCCCCTTATATTAGAAAGGGCAGCCAGACAAATACAGTGCCAGGAATCAGATTGATTCTTATCTTGTTGCTGTGTAAATAGATTTTAGTAATTAATTGAAGAGGTTTCAGGGTCAAAATGGGAAATAGATTTCTATTAATGTTAAGGTGTTACTTATGTGTAACCTTGTTGACTCCACTCAGTTTTTTTCCCTTAACATCTGTTTTTGTCATGTTTCCAATAGAATTACTCTTTTAACTTAATTTTAATTCATCAGATTAATATTTGAAGGGTTTTGATGATTGTAATTTTCCTTTTCCAAAAGTATTTTTTGTAATCATACCTACTTTCATCTGGAAAAAAAAGGAAACAACCAAGGCTGTTGGCTTAAATTCTGTGTATATGTTTTAGTTCTTTCTGTTCCTACTCTTATCTAGACAGCCACATGCTGTAGTTTTTTTTTTTTTAATTTATCAAATAGATATTCCCAGGGGAGAGCTGAGTGTATGCTTATTTTGAAAGTGCAAGATTTAAACATCTTCTAGGAAATGGAAAGTTAAATCCTTTAGTGTATACAACCAGGTCTTTCAGAATTGATCTATCCCAAGGGAATTTTGGGAATCTTCCAACCATAGCTCATGGATATTCATCCCATGGACATTTGTAAATATTATGAAGATATCCTTTTACAAGCTTATAAAACAAACATTTTAAAAAATCTTTTTTTTTGCAAATTAGTCAATAAAATGGGTTTCTCTACAACAGTTAATTTTACTACTTCAACTAATGGGTATTGGCTTAAACAATGTTACGAAGAAGGAGAAGAATCTTGTAAAGGCACACAGCCCTCAATTGTATGTCTTGGGGAGCTTCCAAATAGATGCCCCAGACGGCTCAGTCCCCAAATTGTCCCACCCACCCAGGGCTCAGGAGGCCTTTACAGAATTCTCAGGGTTGAGCTGAGATTGAGCCTGCCATGTCAGAGAAAGCCCTTTCCAACTTCTAAAATCTTCTGCTGAGAAGTGGTTTTTGAAGGCATATCAAGATTACTGCCATCCAAAAAAGGCTGCAGAAGATTTGGCATGAAGATGTCAGAGTTTCATTCCAGGCTTTGCCTCATATCTGATTGACTGAAATTCCACTGAAAGATTCCATCTCCCAGGTTCTAGGTAGGTGATGGGCCTGCCAGCAGCTACCCCAGGCTGTAGACTTAGGATTTCTAAGATAAAGGAGCATGTACGAAAAATAAAAATCAGAAGATCACATTGAAGGTCTTGGCTTTCAATCTGCTCTGTGATACTGGAAGTCGTGGAAAACAAGGAGCAAAACCAAGATATCATTTAACAGCAATGGCCAAGCATTTTACTGCAGGTAGGCAGGAAGGAAGGAAATAAGGAAGTTAGTTGGTAGTCTAAAAATTATTCTTTGCAGCAAGGACTCCGTCCTCCTTCTTACTCAACAGAGTGTCTTGATATTTCAGTGGGCTGCTCTGCTCTGCCTGAGAGGAGCTGTGTGAGCTGCCTGAAGCTTGGCTTTCTGAACCTGAGAAACTGAGAACAGGCCAGAATTTTCCTTAGGAGGGGTTCTTCATTATTGTTAGAAGCAGGGAGAATCATTCATCGCTATGTTCTTGCGTCAAGAAAATGGAGTTTGGCTCAGTATGAAAAAAATCAAAGGAAATTCCAAAGGACATCTAATATTTGAACAAGATCTAGGCAAAATTAAAGCAAATCCAAGAAGCAAATCAGTAAATATGCATTGAACATGCCATACATGCAAAGCCCTGCGCAATTTGGTTCAATTCAAAAAGTATTTTGTGGCATATCATAGAGGCACAGAAAGCTTGTTGCAGATTTTCTGTGGTAACAGAACTTTACATCGCTTTGTTAAGCTCCTTGTACATGTAATCCAGTCAACCATCATAGCAAGTAAAGAATGATTTCAAACTTTAAAGGTAATTAAGTCTAATTAAGATGCTCACAATGTTATAATAGAAAGAAACTCCTCACAATGAGGAATTTCTTTTTGCTGAAGTACTTGGTAGACTTTCCACTTCATTGTTCCTGAGTTACTTCCATCAAGGCTGTGGCATCAGCACCTATGCTAAGGCAAGGCACAACGAAGGCCCTGAGTGCAAGGGCGCTTCTCCCTCCTGACGCATTACCTGCATCTTTTCTTCCTTCTCATTCTGTTACACTGCACAAAGTCCAGGCTTAGAGATGCCCCTGCCAGTCAGTCATCAGGGATTGTAATTCAGGGTTAGTTTAGATGCCAACCGGGTGAAGTCTAGCTCTGACTTCTGTTGAGTCAGTTCTGTTGAGATGAGTTTCATTAAACTATGAAAATATTTTGTGGAAGAGATTTCTCTAAAATGTAAGATAATGAACATAAAACTGAAGTTCTTCTCTTATTTTAAAAAAGTATTTTTATAGCTAGCTCTGACTTCCTCAAATATATAAATTGTATTCTTGTCATTCCCAAACAACATAGATATTATTTCTAGTAGCCTTCTTTCCTCAAGAAGGAGAAATCCCCGAGAAAAGGATCTAAATTAAGGTAATTTCTACACATCTGCTTGTATTTTTACTCACACTTGGTGTGCAGATGGCTCTAGAAATGACTTTTCTGGAATACTTTTTTAATGTACCCTATATATTGGGCAAAGTTTCTGACTATTACAACTAATTGTTCCATGTGTAAATATCTACAGTGCATTTAGGCAAACACTTGAGAAAAATGTGTTTTTCTCTCAATGTCTCCATCCAATCTGGATGTTAAAATATTACATCATATATAGACATATAGTATGTCTAAAATAAAATATAGACATACACTTCTGCTTTATATGAAGCACTAAACTGCCAACTCATGTGTTCCTCATATTCTAATACACAGGATTAGAAATGCAAAACCATGACCCAGGTACATTTTCATTCCTCATAATTGTTCAAGCTATTCTACTCTCTTTGAAATTGATTCTAGAGCTTCAAGATAAAAAAAAAGGAATATAATAATTTGAAAGTTTGTCAAGCAGTGAAAGGTAGTATATTTTGACACACTAATCCAGTAACTAATCAGTTTTCTAATAAACAATCAGCAGTTCGCTAACGTGTCATCAGCGCTCCAGGAGCTCTGGAGAGGGGATGAGCTGCCCACGGACGTTAATGAATACACCAAAAATCATTAGGTGATCAATACTTCTGAGTTATTTTCATTGAGCTGATAGGTCTGATACATTAAAGCTGACATTATACATTTGTCAAGATCACAGTGCAGTTTTTAACAGTGGAAAAGGCTGCTAAAAATATTCCCCGAAAGACAATCAAAGAAACACAACCTCTTCCCCCTGACACACTCCGCTGGTGCAGGAGCCCCGGAAAATCCAATTGCGAAGTCAAGCTCCTGCCTCCCCATGTTCAAAAACATGCAAGAATTCCCAGAGTGGATGGATGTGTCCTATTTTATAGGTACTTATTTCCATGACAGGGCTCTTAATATAATTTACTAAAGAGGAGAAAGAGAGGAATGCCTAGCAGATAACAGGGCTTGTGGCTTTCTTGTCTGTGATAAGGCATGGAGACTATGTCATGGTGGCTTTCGCTGCAGCTTACATAGTGCAGGGGCTCACAAACTGGGGGTTGCCTTATTTAAAAGTTGGACAATTGTCTGTAGCTCTTCTTGAATATCTTTTTCTTCAGAGGTTTCAGGAAAGGGCATTGGGGTGGCTAAGGTGGCCTCTGAGCTGTATTAGATGCTGGGCCAGTGCTCTAGGCAGCCCAGGTAAGTAAGGTGGTGATGGAGAAGTCACTATCGGTGCCCAGCCAGCTGCCACAGTTCATCTGTGGGTGTGTGTATTTACACACACAATCACAATCAGCCAGGGACAACACACACAGAAAAACAACAGGCTCCCACTAAATTTTGAGTGTGTGTTCTGCTTTTTGTAGATTGAGTAGCCACCAAGCTAATAAGTGAAGGTTGTTTGGAAGATATGGACATGGGAGATAGGGAAGAACTCAAGGTCTCTAGATTACAGTCTTTTTTGTTTGTTTGTTTCTCCTTTAAGTTAAAAAGAAGAGATAAATCTTGAAGTGTGATGTTTTCTCCTCATCAGACACACTGCCCTTAATTCTAGCCCATATGTACATCCTTTCCACTGGGCCACTGCAAATTCTAGTTTTATAAATTATTTTAACCGTAAGTTTGGTTGGGCCATGACACTGTAACCAGCTCTTGCAAAAAAGCAGTGACCATGCCTACTGCCCCTCATAGTCACTGCAGTCTAATGCATTGCTTCCTCTAGTTTCCAAATTCCAAGATGTGCACTCTTTGGCTGCTGTTCTGAAGCAAGTAGAATTCCCTATTGTAAATTAGCAGTAGGTGAAATTCTATTTGTCATCAATTTCTCTTTGGGGTTACAGAGCAGAAAACTGCAGACAAGCTGCTTCTTTGATGGCTCACTCCTAAAAATCTCTTTTTGTTCTTTATCTATTTGAACTGACAGTGATCAGAGCTGCAGCAGGACAGGGCTCTCTGGAGAAATCACCTTCCCCCTGCCTATTGACAGATCCCTCTGTTCTGCATCAGACGGGCTTTGTCCCATCCCAGGCATCCAGGCCTTGGAAGGAGCCACCAATTAAACCTCTTGAGCCGGTAAAATCTGAAGCCACTTTGGAGTGTCTGTTCTGATTAGGCAGGATGAGAGGAAGCCCATCACCCTGCAGGCCCCGCTCCCTGGTCTCAATTTTCTCTCTTGCCTCCACCAGGTGCGAGAGGTGTGAGAGGAGCTTCACGCAGGCCACCCAGCTGAGCCGACACCAACGGATGCCCAATGAGTGCAAGCCAATAACCGAGAGCCCAGAATCAATCGAAGTGGATTAACTGATTGACTGGTTGGAATTAAACTGCAAGGAAAGTCATGATTAAATGTCACGGACACTTAAGCAAAACCAAAGATTTCCTCTGAGCAACTTTCAATCAGTCCCAGAAAACCAAAAGCAGTAATAAAATAAGTAAGATGTTAAGAGATATTGATCCTGGCATGGAAGTCAGACCAGGAAAGAGATTATTTATTTATGACTAGGGATGAGACTTATTTCAGTGGACAACTAACCTGGGATGGTTAACATTTCCAGTCCCACCATGTATTTTGCTTTGTTTCTAAAAAGCTTTTTAAAAACTGTTATTTAATACCAAAGGGAGGAATTGTATGGGTTCTTCTGCCCACCATTGTGACTAAGAATGCACAGGGACTTGGTTCTCGTTGCACCTTTTCTTAGTAGCATGTTTCATGAGGACCCACTGTACAGCCCTTCATTCTGCTGTGTCGGTTGGCCTGGCCTGACGCTGGCTGCCCCAGCAGGGACCACGGAAGCAAAGCGAGAGCCTTCGCTGAGTCAATGCTACCTTCAGCCCCAGACGCATCCTATTTCCATGTCTTCCATGCTCACTTCTCATGCACTTTTTACACAGTTTCTTCCAAACCGCCTGGTCTTGATGCAGGAGTCTCGAAAAGGAAGAAAATGGTTTCAGTTTCAAAATTCAAAGGAAAAAGTTGAGGACTTATTTTGTCCTGTCAAGATTGCAAGAACGTGTAAAGTGTACGGAGCTTCATAATACGTTATATTGTTCTGAAGCAGCTCGTTGAGAAACATTTGTTTTCAATAACATTTTAGCTTAAAAAAAAGAAAATGAAAATAAAGTTCTTTGGGCTAAGGCTGGAGACAAGGTGTTAGGCTTCATGTAATTTTTTTTAGTTGTTTCTTGAGAATGTTGAACATGTAAAAAAAAATAGTGCCAAACTCCATCATCAAGGCCCTTTTAGCAGTTTTATCCTTCTTCCACATACAGATGAACCCCAGGAGCCCCCTTTCCTCTCTCCTGAGTGTAGGAGGAGCATGTCTGCAAATGCAAGTGAAAATAGCCCAGACAAGGAGACTTTGAGAGGAGGAAACATGGAGAAGGTTGTGGTTAGAACAGATAGCCCAGGAGCAGCTAATTTTATCAATAGAATTACTTTTTCTTTTCTCAAGATTGATTAATTGAAAGAGAAGGAATTCTCTACACTTCACTATTCTTTGAGTGAATTTCAGCTAACCTATTGGTGGTTCAACAGTGGTGTTCAATGAAATTGGGTCACATTTATTGAAATGATCTAGTGTTGGGAAGAACTGATAGCTCCCAGCAGCATCTCAGAGACTGTCTACCTCGATGGCCAGTTTAGATAAAAATTGTTCAATTTTATCTAGCGTGTTTAATAACAATTTCTGTTTGTAAATTTCATCATTACCTGATATCAGGACATAGTCTTTTAAAGAACTCCTTGTCTTTGAGCTTTCCCATTGTCTTCCCTCAATAAAAATGAGACACATAACTGAACTCACTACTAAAAGGCAAGGATACTGCATGGTTTAGTTTAATCTATTATTATGTATCTGGCTCTCAGAAAATCTCCCTTCCCTTTTAATTTTGCTTCTCTATTCCTTAGTACTCCAGCTACCACATTTTAAATGGAATTCAACAGGGTCTAGTTAGTAAGTGTTTGTATTTATTATTTATGTTTGTATATATACATATAGACACATAATAATAATCTCTAGAGCCCTGGGTCGCAAAGAGAAATATGGCTAATTCTGACCTCTGTCGCCCATTCTCAAGCCGTTCACCGATAATTTTCCTCCAGTTCTTATTGTCTTCTGGTCGTGAAAGTAGTAAGGAATCTATACTGCTGTATAACAGTAGCTGATTGAAACTATTCTCTCTGGTAGTTAGGAATGTGTTCTGATTTTACAATTCCCTACCCTAAGTGATGGAGACGTTTGCAGACAATGTGTGTCATTGGGAAGGGTGAATGAAATGTAGCCGTATTAACCTGAAACCTGCAAGAAAAGGACAGATGAGCTTCACAGATGTGTAAGCTGTTTCATTTGTTAAAGTTGAAAGATTTACTCAAACTCTTTAAAAACAGTAGGAAATCACCTGTATGTTTCTAATATTTTTTTTTTTCCGTGTGAAAAATCAGCTCAGCCATTTGCCACATTTCACAGTGGAACACCATGTATCCACTCAGTTCTCAGGAGCTTCAGAACGTGGGAGAATGAAAAGGCTTCCCTCTTCCCTTGGTATCTGGCATGGGAAGGTTTTCCATAACAATGATCTCTCTGCCACCCTGATGGCTTTGCTGGCTGATCCCAAACTTCCACTGAATGTGGCAGTTACCTCTATTCCAAAACACTCTTCTAGTGTTCTGCTCCATTTAAATCTATTTTTATCCTCTATTATTAAGAGAAATTGTTGGCATACATATTCCACCAAATTTGGTCAGAAATATTTTCTGCTTAACAAATAGAAAATTGGATACTCTAATTTTCCAGGCATGTGGGCACATTCACAATTTTTACATTGCTGTCCCATTGCCAGCTTCTAGCAGACCAGCCTAAGCTGTCTGTCCGCAAAGACAGGCTTACACCTGGACATTGACTTGGAACCCTGAAGCAGGTACTGAGATCATTTGGGTCCAAGATGATTTTAGTCAAAGTGTATGCTGGGGAGGAGGTTTCTCTCTGAAACTTCCTAACAATTGCTTTAGCATTTCTATTTAAAGTGGACACACAATCCCCTGGGATTCAGCAAATGGGTGGTAGAAATTGCAGTCATAAAGATTTGCCACTTTTTCTTATTAGTAACTTCCTAATTAGTAGTGCTCTAAAGAGAGTAAACACTCTGAATCACTGGGGAAAGGATATTTAAGATGAGAAAGGTAGTCTCTCAGAGCCAAATCAGGGTTTGGCTCTTGAAGCAATCCTTCTTCACTCTTTTCTGTCAATGCGGACCGAATAATAATAATTTTTTCAGAATAAGACTTTTCATCCTAGCGTATGCTCATTTATTTAGCGAAGAGTCTAAGACAAAAGGTAATGCCAGGTAAATAGGATGAGAGGTGGAGCTGCAGATCTTTGCATTTCTAGAAAAATCTCAATATCCCAAGGCAAAGTTGTATTTTCCCCAGCGTATGTGCATAAATTTTTCATAAATAAGCTTTTCATTTTTGTTTTGTTTTTATCTTTAGAAATGACTTTTTTGGAGGAGATATACTTCTAAAAAGTTACTGTGTGTCTAATTAAAGCTGTAAAACTTAATCTTGTATAATTTATATAATTTGATTCAGTTGGTACACTTTTTTATTGTGTTCATTTAAATGTAGCCTTCTTGGGAAACTGTGTATAACAGAAAAAGATCATGATATCATTGTGTCCTCATAGGGCTCATAATTGAATTGTACCTTGTAAAAACTTCATTCTGGTCCAGGTATTCAAAGATTTATACAAACATTTAGCAGTTCATCAGTTTTTAAATCAAATGTTCATTGTTTCATTCATTTATTCAACAAGTATTTATTGAACTCATTTTATATAAACACCCCATTTTATGTGTTCATAAGCAGCATTATTTAAGTGACTATTCATGATAAAATAATATTCTCCTTCTAAGTGGCTGCTGGTAACATGGGTATTTTAGTCCTTTAGACCACTGTCTCAGTGAGGTTAAAGATTTTGTTCCAACTGGGAAAATCTGAGAGAGGTAAATTCATCTGGGGACAAGAAAATAGCACATTGCAAAACAAGTTAAGATGCACAACTTGGTTGTCTTTCTGTAACTCACTGGGCTATTGGTTGTTAGCAGAAGTATCAAGAGACCAGGATTAGGGCCTGGGTCTTGGGTTTTTATGAACCCCTTTCAATGATAAGGCAACAAGTGGGGTACAGGACTGGAGTTGCTCAGGGAAGGAGATCTGCGACCCTGAATGGGTCGGAGGTGCCTCATTAGTGATAAGCGTTGGCAGTGTAATCCCTTTCCCCAGTGTGCAGAAGTAACATTATTTGTTTTGCACTAATTTAAAATATAAAATGCAAGTATCTATTGAGTTGTTTAAAATGGGAAACATGACACATCTCACAAAGAGGGCATTTCCAGAACAGCAGGGTTAATGGGCCACTCTGAGTGTACCCAGCAGCCTGTGTTTAGGAGCAAATTCATTGTTCTCATATTAAGACTATGCATGCATACAGAAACCAGGCCAGGAATAAGAAATAAAGTAAATAATCACATTTCCTGAACTGTTTATCTTTTTCTTCCTTGACATGAATTTAATTTTTATTTCCCAGAGCCTTTACCAGATCCTGACATCAGATTTTAAAAGATACGGAGATATATGCTTCTTTAAATGATAACTGTAAGTTACAGAAATGTCATTTGCTTGTCACGATCCTTTTAAGGTAAAGAGCTTTGGAAAATTTTATGTGGTGACTAGATACCTGGGTGATTATCAACCTAAAGTTGAAGGTTCTCCCCTCACTAGCATTTATCTGAACTACCACAAAACAACAACGCAGGGTCCTAGGAAGGCACCTATTTCAGCCCTCTCCTAGATTACATTCTGTAAACCCAAAGATCAGCTGTCAGGTACAACTGGCCGGACGGAGCCAAACTGAAAAGAATATTGCTTTATCTGTGGAAGCCTTGCCACAGATGTTTAACCTGTAGTCCCTGGCTGTGTTTGACATTTAAAGTATTTATTTAGTTTCTTCCTTTAAATAATAAATGCCAGATGTTTCATCCGATCAATATGTAAAACAATAACAAAAAATATGTCAGAAAACAGGGCATAATCATGAAACATTTGAGTTGTCTTTCCTATAGACTGAATATGCTACCACTGCACTTAGAAAGAGTCTATGGAGGAAATTTTAATGGAAAAATAAGGACATTCTGAGCTTGTTCCCACAGATGTTGATGGGAGTGATGATAATGATTATAACCCATATTGTGCAATTACTGTCATGCCTTGTTCTAATGCTTAATGTGGATTATCTCTTTTAATCCTTAGTAACTCTATAACAAAGATACTATCATTATCCCCTTCTCATATATGCTTAACAGTTTTAGCTTTGTAGCTTCTTTAGTTTTTTTCTCCTTCAAAGCCATAAACAGGCAATTGTTAAAAGAGGAAAATACTTCTCTATGTAAAGCTTTTTTTTGAGAACAAGAGCTTTCAAAAGTTAAGAAACACAAGTATAATTTATTTATAAAATATGTATGTGGAAACAATGCTAAAATGCTGTTAAAACATGCATCATTATAGTTGCTGATTTTGTCATGCCCAAATCTCATTGCTGGACAGAATTTCAAATATTCTATTGCTGGCAGACATTGTTTTTGTTTTTCTAAGCAGGAAACTAAAATTCCACATTGAAATAAAAAAAAAAATAACCCTCTCAAGTGTGATATACATTAGGACAAATGGCGACAGGCAGGAAGGGCAGGTTGTGTTGGAGAGTGGCCAGAAGAGAATAAGGCTTGAACACTATCAACAGGTAAAAACACATCCTCAACGGGGCTAAGTGAAATCTGGTTTTCTTTCTTTGTTCTGACTGAATGCTAAGTGAGTTACTTTTCAGGCATCAATGGAGTCGTTATGCAGTTGTGTGCATTAAGAATATGGGCTTATGTGGTTAGCCTGTTGGTTTAAAGCAGTGAAGAAGAAAGACTGGCGTCATTATAGGTTTGGTTTGTCAAAGGCACAAATAATGTAGTTACATGCATGCGGTACTCAAGGAACCAGTTCAAGTTCTGGGGCACAATCTAGATGAAACTGTGAGGTTTGTTCAAAAAGTAAGTGAACAAAATCTCATCATGAACTGGCTTTACTACAAGGCAACTGTTTACTATGATATATTGAAACCACAATGTATACTACTTTCCTGCAGATTCTGATTCTAATGGGCACATTTGTTTGTTGAAATGATAAATATATTTCCCTCGTCAAACATGGTGGGCTCCTGGTTGATATTTCCTGTTTCCTGCCTTGAAAAACATCCTTCTTGGTGCCTTTCTCCCACTTTGGCACATCAATCCCAACTGAAAACAGTCTGGATATAAACTTTGACAAGTTGGAGATCTGTTTCTACAGCACAACTCTTTCGTGTTTAAGAACAATTGTGCTGTATCAGGTGATTGCCACATGTTGGGGAAAGCAGCCATCTTAGAGCAAAAGTCTGCCAGCCCACAGTCCCTGCTGATCCACATGTGGGCATTGTCTAATGCTAACAGAATCAACCCTTGTAGACTCACTTTCTCTGAATAACCTAGTACACTTCTCTAGTTTCTCCCAACCTGGAGAAAATGTCATACCAAAAGCCAGAGGCACAATTATTCTCCTTAGCAGTTCTAAGTATTTCATGAAAAAGCCTTCCCCCAGTTCAAATGCAGAGGCCAAGGTGATGACTAATGTATTAAGGAAAACTTTGGCTTAGATCAGCAAAATTATTTTGTCAACTTAATGTCCCAAGTTAATTATTTTTATATATCAAGGGAAAGGCATCCAGTTCTGTAGGATGCTAATAGAAGTGTGATATTTAGATGCTTTTAGGACATTGTATAAATTTCTTTAATGTAGTTGTTTTAAGTTTAGGACTGTAAATGTTCCCTGCTGGAATAGAAATATGTCTGTCTCCAACTTTCCACCAAATAAAATGGTTAGAGTGAATGCCCAATTTCACATCTGCCTTTTAGAGTTTGGAAAGTTTAAACAAATCAGTTAAGAGAATGAGAAGAAGCTCACTGTGGGTGATGAGGAGGGTGTAGTTCGCTGTAAGGGCCACTGATATGACAAGAATGATTATCCTGCAGTAAGAATGGGTAAAACTTAATAAAGTTTTCTAACTTTATTAAACTCACATTATTTAATGAAAAAAAAAAAACTGCAAAGGACCAATGAGATCATGCATGCTGCTGTATTCTTGTGATAAATCTGCCAGGATTAAGTTGTATAAATGAAAAAAACAGGCACACATTTAGAGATCATTGACCAAGAAATGTAAATATATTTGATTAATAAAACATTTTTATGATGACACGATCTTCCCTTGGGTTCTGTCTTTTCCAGTCCCACAGTCATTTTTCAGGCGCCATCTGTTTGATTCTAGTGTGCAGCTTAGGTAGTAGGCAGTCAACAAACTCCTGATGGGGAAGTATAAGCTAGAAAATACACCTAGCAAGCAGGAAGATTGTTAAAATTCAGCCCTGAGGTTTATTCTGATGCATTTGAGATTACTCTTTTCCTCATTCATGTGCTCACATGCTCATTCGCCCAACGAAGATGGGTGCACAGCTTCTCAAGGAAACTATGCACAGAGACCCAGCCACAAATCTATGGCAGGCTGGACTTGATATTTGACCTCTAACCCCATAAACTTTGGAGCAGAGCAGAAAGCACTTGCCCTGAGAGTGGCCTGGGGCTGCGACTCTTCTGAATGTATATGATTAGGGGGCTCTCAGAAAGAAAGCCAACGTCAGCTGTTTGTCTCTTGTTCTGTTGGAAAATAAAATTCCACTTAGAAAAAATATGTGAGCTTCTAGGAATAGCAAGAAGGACACTGATGCTGGAGTGGATTGAAAGAGGTGGAGATTGCAGGAGGTAAGGTCAAAGAGACAAAGTGCGCTGGACCATATACAGCCTTGAAGACCATTGTGAGAACTTGGCATTTCCTCCGAGTGAGGTGGGAAAATCTCATTTTGAGCAGAGGCAGGATGTTATCTGACCTAAAGTGATAATTTTTGCTGCTCTGTTGAAAATAGATTGTGGGAGAACACAGACTGAAGACAGGAGATGGTTAAGAGGAGATTTCAACGCAGCTGAGAGATGGTGGTACCTTACTCTAGGGTGGTAATGGTGAAGGTGGCAGGAAGTAGTTAAATTCTGGACATAATTTGAAGATTGAACAGTATTTGCTGATGGGTGGGATGTTGGATATTAGATAAAGAGAGAAATCAAGGATCACTCTAAGACTTTTGGTCTAAGCAACTGAAAACGTGGAGTTTTTAGATTCGGGGGTTTACACTCCATTTTGGGTTACTTGTCCGTTTCCATAAGTACCAAGACTATTCCAGTATAATAAACGTGCAAATGATAGTGCATACCAGGCAGCTATCTTACAAAACTGTTGACTGTCCCAGAGTAGCTTAGCACCCAGCCCCACCTGGAACAAAAAGTTGAATTTCATCTTGCTTCTGCTGTAGCACAAGGTTATTCCATTGCCCAAGAATGACATGCCTATGTTTCTTGAGAAACAGCACTGCATCAGGAGTGAAGGTATACTTTTGAAATAGTAGCACTCTCCATCCACGGGGCACCGGAGCCTCATTCTGGATATTTTTTAAGGAAAGGGTACTCTGGGAATATACATGGACTCTTTTCTCTGTCTAGCTTATTTCTTTGCTTAGGCTGTAGGCTCAGTGTGGAAGGTAGTGCCAACCACAGGGGTGGTTGGTGGTTTTCAGCCTCATGGGTTGGACGATTCTGAGTACCTTTAATGAGACATTTTGTCTATAGACAACTAATGTTTGCCATTCATTCATCCATTCATACATCCTCTTGACAAAGAGTTTTAAAAATCTATGTGCTAAGGTGCTTTTTTTTTTTTTTTTTTTTTTTTGCTAAGGTGCTTATATACAAAAATGAATAGGACTTGGTGGGTTAAAAATCTGGATGAGAGAGAAAGACATGTAATCAAGTAAAATATAGAGGTTGTAGGTAGCTATACAGGAACCACTGGGGACAGAATTGAGCAAGTAGTCAGTTCTTCCTGGAGGGAGGAGGTCTGGTAAATCCAAGGAGTTGCTTTCTGAGATGTGAGCTGAAATGAACAGAGACGAGTGTTTGAATCCCCTACTAAACAGCGACCATAAGGTACTGTTCACATGGGCTCATTTGGAAGATCTGCCAACTATGTTGATAGCTATCCAGTATGCCCTTCTGTGGGACATTTGTCTCACATGTGAATCAAAGGTTTTTCTGTTATTTTATATAGAGAGTTGTTGTTATTCCTGTGTGAATAATACTATTGCACATGGAAACTAAATAATTTTCCAAAGGTCAACAGCAAACATGGTTCATGGCATTGACCCAACCTGTGGATATTCTTACCTTTTTGAGGTAATGGACTTCTTCAGCAATGTGATTTTAAAATAAACTGCTCCACAGAAAAGTTTCAGAAACATGCCAAACTTTATATTGAATTTCAAGGAGGGGAGGCTGCACTCCAAGACCCCTAAATATATGATCTTGCATTTGGAATGGTGCTTTTCAATAGTCAATTATAGCTTCAAAAGACTGAGCAGAGATGAAAATAAAAAACCCCTAGTAGATAGTAAAAACAGATGTATTTCTTGATGACTCTAAATAACAAGGAAGAACAGATTGTTGATTGGCTCACTCTCAAAGCTAGGGAGGCAAGGGACTAGGAAGCAGAAGCTTCTCTCCCTGTTTATGATTTAGTGTGAGGCCCATAGACACCCAGAAAGAAAACCAGCCTAATCAACCTATTAGCGAGATCGCTTTGTTATCATTTACAAGGGTAGCTCATGGTCAGGCAGAGATTTTCCCCACTTGTTATCATCCGAGATTATTCCCTTTTCCTATCCTCAAGTTAAAAACAAACCTGCATATATAGAAATTATGCATGACATGTACCCAATTGTAAGGAGATACTAATTATTTGGAATCCCAGTCATAACCAAAATTAGTTATTTGACAAATATCAGGTAAAACAGAACATTTAATTCCAAACTTCTCATATAATAAGGAGTAATCTTATAGGGTCTTTCTTTTTTCTTTCAGTTTCCCCTACTCTCACGTAGCATGCACGCGCGCGCACACACACACACACACACAAGAAATATTAATAATCTATTTTATTTTTAACATCCATAATAAGAGAATTTCAAGCTTCCATTATTTATATTCTCTTCTGAGTTTTTACCATCTTCTTTGCCATTTGCAGTGGGTTGAATGGTGCTCTATGTCCACAAGATAAGCTATGTCCACTCAGAACTGTGAATTTGACCTTATTTTGAAAAAGGGTTTTTGCAGATGTAATTAAGTTAAGGATTTTGAACTCATCTTGGATTATCCAAGTGGGTCCTAAATCCGATGACAATGGGTCTTTAGAAGACACAGAAGAAAAGAAGGTATACTGAGGGGAAGTCCACAGTTGGAGGCAGAGATTGGAGTTATTCATCCACAAGCCAAGGAATGTCTGGAACCACCAGAAAGGGAAAGGGAAGAAAAGATTATTCCCTAGAGCCTTTGGAGGGAGGATTGCCTTGCTGACACCTTGATTTCAGATCCCTGAAGCCTCCAGAACTGTGAGATAATAAATTTCTGTTTCAGTTATTTGTTATGACAGCCCTAGAAAACTAATACACCATTATAGTTCATAACCCAACATCTTGCAAACAAGAAATGGGTAATAGTTAAATTTTGATCAAATTTACTTTTAGGAAATTCTCTTCATCAAGATAATTTCATTTCCTCCTACTCTCATTGGTCAATAAGACTTGCCATGTTGCTTTTGCAACACAGAATGATGACATTCTCTAATGACAACTGTTCTTAAATATGACTGCAAGTACTTGGATTTTATAGAATCTGTGTACCACTGACCTCAGGGCAAAGCTCTTTTTGCAAGCTCATTTTCATTCACTCGATAATTTTTTTTTTTCAATAGAGTCTCGCTCTGTTGCGCAGGCAGGAGTGCAGTGGCAGATCTTGGCTCACTGTAACCTCCATCTCCCAGGCTCAAGTGATTTTCCTGCCTCAGCCTCCGAAGTACTTGGGATTACAGGCACGGTGCACAATGTCTGGCTAAGTTTTGTATTTTTAGTAGAGATGGAGTTTCACCATGTTGGCCAGGCTTGTCTCAAACTCCTGACTTCAAGTGATCTGCCTACCTCAGCCTCTCAAAGTGCTGGGATTACAGGCGTGAGCCATGGTAGCTGGCCATTGATTACTTTTTTAATCAGTTCAGGCTGCTATAACAAAATGTACTAGACTGTGTGGCTTACACAGTGGACATTTATGTCTTACAGTTCTGGAGGCTGGGAAGTCCAAGATCAAGGTGCTGTCAGAGTTGGTTCCTGGTGAAAGCATGCTTTCTAAGTTGCAGATGACCGCTTTCTCACCGCACCTGTAAACTGGGGCTTCAACATACAAATTTTGGGGGCACAGAACATTCAGTCCATAACACTGACAGTTACTTGATTTTTTAAATTTTATTGTTTGCAGAGCATATAATGGCAGACAGCATATATGTAGCACACCGATTTTAGACATATATTTAAAAGAGTTATACATTTTAAAATAAAAAAATAAAACATTTAAAAATTAGTCATAATTTTTTTCATATAAACTATAGGAATGATAGTGTCTGTAAACTTTCCCCAAATTATCTTCCTGAAAATGCATGTGGTCATCTGGCTTAATGATAGATAGCTTGAGCTGTAGGTCTGTTTCTTCATCTTGTCAGTTTCTTTTCTTTTTCTTTATTTCCTTTAATTCAAAACCCTTAATCCCCAATTGTAAGTTATTGGCAATGGCAGCAGCTATTAATCGCTCTGTGAGAGTTGTTGACATTCAGGTTAAACACGAACCCAAGAATTAAGGAGAAATTTTGCGCTGAAAATTACTGTCAGCACTCTGTTGGACTCTAACCTGAAGAACTCTCATTTCAATTTGAGAGTTAAAAGCAAATGATTTCCTAATCTACTCTAGTTGTATATGGCTACAGAAGGTACTCCTTCCTGTTTTGTTGTAGCATTTGTTTATGGTTTTAACATATGTCCAGTAATACAGCATTGCGTCTTTTTCCCTCCAACAAATGATAAAAATGATCAAATGCCAGAAAAACTTGGCAGTTAGACATTTGCGTTCCAGTTTCGTCTTATTAAGGAATTACGGTTTCAAATTAAAAATTATAATATCTTAGCATTGATTGTAGAATCAGAGTGTTCTCAACTGTTTGACAACCACAGAGCTCATTTGAGCAGTCCGTATAAATACAGCCCACTAATATTAGGTACACTTAAAAAAAAGCATCACTAGGATATTAAATCTTGGGATGAGGGTGCAACTTTTTGAATCATGGACATGGCCTTCTATTTTGTCCCTCTTTGTAGTCATTCTCTTTGTCATGTGAGCTTGTTGTTTGGGCCACTAAAGAGGTGGAGTCTATTTTCCCACACCTCAAATATGGGCCACTTTTGACTTGTTTGGCCAATAGAATGTGGTGGCAGTGACAATGTGCTGGTTTTGAGCCTAGACCTTGAGGTTTGGCATGTTTCTGCTTGCTCTCTTGCACCCCTTTTATTGCCATGAGAACATGCCTAGGGTGGTCAGCTGGAGGAGCAGAGACACTTGGAACTGAACCAAATTGCCCCAGTAGCCCCAGCTGATTGCCAGCCAACCCCTAAATCTATATGAGCCCAGCCAAATTCAACAGTGCCACCAAACTAATCCCCAAATGATTCCGGCTGCATAAGTGGTATGTAAATTGTGCTTGCCACCAAGTTTTTGTGATCCTTTGTTGCCTGGAATAACTATGGCAATAGATCATCAATACCATATACCCAACAGAGCTTGGCATGGAGAACCAGCATGCTTGTATTCGCCATTGCCTTTTTATATGGCTCATGCAAAAGACAGTCAGTGGCTGTGAGTTGATTATGTTTACAGTTTTCATTATTTTCTTCAACATTTAATTAAGTTTTGGAGGCATATTTTTGGCCACCTATTGTTCTTTGCGAATGAAGCTAGATATGGATTGACACTTAAGGACAATTATCTTACCCTTATTCTTGCCGCACGCATAGCTAGCGCCCCTTCAATACTCTAACTCATCTTTCCATTTATATCACAGCTCATAAAATAATTATTAACAAAATCTCTTCTGTAGTATTTTCTCTCACTGTTTTTGTTTGTCTGTTTGTTTGTTTTCGAGATGGAATCTCACTCTCATCCAGGCTGGAGTGCAGTGGAGCAATCTTGGCTCACTGCAACCTCTGCCTCCCAGGCTCAAGCAATTCTTCTGCTTCAGCCTCCAAGTAGCTGGGATTACAGGTGCGTGCCATCACGCCTGGCTAATTTTTGCATTTTAGTGGAGACCAGGTTTCACCACTTTGGCCAGGCTGATCTCAAACTCCTTGACCTCCAGTGATCCACCTGCCTTGACCTCCCAAAGTGCTGGGATTACAGGCATGAGCCATTGCACCTGGCCTGCTGTCACTATTGATTAGAACAAAAGATCATCACATTTCTCCCCGATATGTATTACACATATGTTGAATTTGTACACTGTATGGCAGTGGTTTTGTCCAGCTGCAAGGTGAAATATCTTTGCACATGTTTTGTTTACTTACTTGAAAAACATTTATAAAGCCGGTACCTTGTGCCAGGCACTGTCCTAAGTGCTTTACAGTATTGATTTACTTAGTCCTCTTAGCAGCTCTAGGTAGGTACTATTATTATTCCTATTTTACACATGGGGAAACTGAGGCACAGAGATGTTAAGTATCTTTCCCAAGTTCATCTTGCTAGCAAGTGGTAGAGTTGGGATGTGGATTTGCTGGAGTCCACTCCGGAGTCTGTGTTTTCCATCACTACACGTGATAGTAATTGCTCCTCTACACTTCATGTCATTGTTATTATGTGAAACCCATGATACCATTTGAAAAGGGAGCTTCTCCAATAGCTTGTTCTGCCTTCTTGCCAAACACAATATCCATCAGTAAGTATATAGCTGGCTGTACAGGCTTATTGGCAATGGTGTGACTTGTTTTGCTGTAGAGAGGGACACTTTAATTTTTTACTGGAAAGTGTTATTTTGCACTTGTTTCAGAAAAACTCTGTTGGTTTATCAGGAAGGTTGTTATGCTGTGTTTAAAAATAAGGGGAAAGCTTGAGTTACTTCATGACTCTATATGACAAAATTTCATAACAGAAACTGCACTAGAGACAAGGGATGAATGCATGGATAATCTTATAAAATCTATTGGATTTACTTGTCCCAGTCTATCTATCTATCTATCTATCTATCTATCTATCTATCTATCTATCTATCTATCTATCTATCTATCTATCTACATATACAGAGAGAGAGGTAAAATATTTATACTTGAGTTTTGGTGACCATTTGCATTTACATTACCCTAAGTCGTATGTTTTTACTACTATTTTATTACTTTTTTTGCATTTCAGTATACTACCTTGGTGTGTGTGTGTGCGCGTGTGTGTGTGTGTTTGAATTGGGAATAAAATAACAAAAAATTGAGAGGCAGCAGAGAGTTAAAGTTTATAGATTTAAGCCAGATTGCCTGGGGTCAAATTCCAAATTCAGCAGTTGATCCCTCCCTGACACAGTTTTCTCATCTATAAAATGGAGATAATAATAATGCCTACCTTATGAGATCATTTTGAAAATTAAACGTGTTCACTTGAAACAAGTATATCTGGCGTATATGTATGTGGCATATAATAAGTGCTTTGTAAATACTTGCCATTTAACAAATGAAACATGTATGGATAACAAAAATGAAAATGTCACAATTGTAAATAATATGTAAATATAATGAAGAGCTATACCCTGTTGACTGAAAGTTAGCTGTGACAAAATGACAACATGGAATCCTAATAGTGTTTGTATAACTTTTAGGAACATAATGGTTATTGAGGACAAAATGAATTTTTTTTTTTTTTTTGAGATGGAGTCTCGGTCTGTTGCCCAGGCTATAGTGCAGTGGTGTAATCTCAGCTCACTGCAACCTCTGCCTCCCAAGTTCAAGTGATTTTGCTGCTCCAGCTTCCCTAGTAGCTGGAATTACGGGCCCCCGCCACCACTTCTGACTACTTTTTGTATTTTTGGTAGAGAAATGATTTCGCCATGTTGGCCAGTCTGGTCTCGAACTCCTGACCTCAGGTGATCTGCCCACCTTGGCCTCCCAGAGTGCTGGGATCATAGGCCTGAGCCACTACACCTGGACAGAGTGAGATTTTTAAAAAACCTATAACTAACCTCACATTGCAAATTTGTGACATATATATAAACAAAGTCCTCTTATCTTTTCCTCTACTACTAGCAGACCACATTCAGGTTACTATTGCTGCATAACCAATTACCCTAAATTTTAGCAGCTTAAAACAATCTTTATATTTTGCTTGCAATCTTGTGGATAAGGAATTTGAGAAGGGCTCTGCTGGGCAGTTCTTGTTTGGAATTTTCAAGCAGTGGCAACCAGCATTTGAATGGTGCTGGATCATCTGAAACTTTGACTGGGCTGGATGTCCAAGATATTCTAGTGTGGCTTGTAGTTGGTGCTGGATATCAGCTGGGAGATTAGCTGGGACTACTGACCAAAGTGCCTAGACATGGCCTTGTTAGCATGGCAGTCTTAGGGGAGTTCGACATGTCACATAGTGGCTGGCTTCCCCAGGGTGAGGATCCCAGGAAAACCAGCCTTGGAAGTCACAAAACATTACTTCTGCCGTATGCTATTGGTTGAAGCCTGCCCAGATTCAAGGGAGGGACCATTGACCCCACTTCTCAGTGGGAGAAATGTCAAAGAATTCTGGGGCCATGTTTTGAAATTGCCACAGAACACTTAATAGAATTCCACTAACTACTACAGATCTGTAGAAACATTCCTCTGGGATATGTATATCTAGGCCATTCAATTCTAGTTTCTTTAACTTTGTCTTAAAGGTCTAATGTTTTACCATGTGAGCCATTCACGGAGGTTTATTCTGAGTCTTTTATAATAGAAATATCCCAGGGCCAGGAGAAGGAAAACTCAGAAATCAGCTAAAACTTCGAAAGAGTGAGGAGAATCCAGTGAAATTTATTGAAAGCCATTGGTAGTAAAAAGTTCATCTCCTTGATGCTTGGAGGTCTCACTAGTCCTGCAACCACAAGGCATTTAAATAGCTCCCCTTAGGGACTGCCTCAGATCAACTCAGCCTTTCCTTAGACTTGGGAAATGAATCGCTATTTCTTGGGCCTGTTACTTCTCCAAGTAAATCTTGTATATGACTCTGGGAAAAAAAATACCACTTCATACCATATTCTGTTTTAGTTCTCCTGCACGCACTGCCCATTCTTCAGTTTCCCTGGCTCTGAGTCTTCAAGTACCTCTTGACTGGGCGCCCCTTTTTTAGAAGGAGTAACAGATCTGATCCATTGAGTCCCAAATATAAGGGCACCGCCTACATAGAACAGGCCAAAGCAAGTGCTCTAATATAAATTATTCTTCGATGAATCCATGTGAAAATAGGCCAAAATCCACAGCTGGATGAGATCTGTTTTCAGGTTTGGAAATAGTTTGCTTTCTAAAAGTTGACATTGTCCATGGGACAAATATATTTGATGTCTCCCATTGCCACTGACTGGGGGCAACTTTGATGAACATGTGTTGGACCAAATAATAAAAGAGGACCACTAGTACCCCCAGATGAAGCAAATAGCTGGATTCATTGTGGAAATTCTTTGAGTCTCACAAAGTCGAGTTAGAAGAACCATGAATAGATTTGGCTCATCTTTTGAAACAACATATACAGTTAAGAGCATCCTTCTGCATTCTGGTCTTCTTCCTACTTTCCAGCTTCCTTTTCCATGTAAGATGGCTTTCCTGGAATGCCTTGTTTTCGTGTGTGCCCTGAGCACCAGCCTGCTAAGGCAACGCTGCTCTTTGGCAGGCTGCATCTTCATGAACATGCCAGCCACAAGGCAAGACCTGGATCCCAGCCTGCTCTCCTGCTTTTGATGGGAGAAGCCTTAAGGAGTTAGAATTCACCCAAGCTCACTGTTCAGGTACCCAGAGTTCTGTAACTGTCATTCTGCAGCATTTCCTTGCAGCCCTTTTCCTCTGGGTCAAGTTTTGAAAGTACTCAAACTCCACAGGCCTGTGCTTTGGATGTGAATTTGAGTCTTACTGCTTTGTGGTCTTCTGGCCAATCACAAAGCCCCTTTGATTAAAAACAAAGGAGTCAATAAGAGGCTAAGGTTTTCTTGACATCAACAAGCTCTTCAAAGCAACATTTCAAAAAGTGCTAATGACTCAGACCAGATGGAGTCTATTTCCATGAAAAAGCTGAGTGTCTAAAGAAGCAGGAAGTAAAGCTCATGCAGACCACTGTCTTTTGGTTTTCTGAACTCCAGCCTCACTCCAAACACCACCAGGCTGCATCCTGCCTTCTCTCTTCTGTCTGCTTGAACTGCCATTGCCCTTCAGCTTTTCAAAGAAACCGGACTTAGCCCATATGGAAAATAACCTCAGACTTCAAACCTGGGCTGGGATTCTTAGACTCCTTTGGTTACCAAAATACTTTCAGTTCAAAGTAATCTCTTATTTAACTTTGTTTTTTTTTTAATTGCAGAAAATATGCATAACATAAAACTTACCACTTTAACCATTTTTAAGTGCACAGTTCAGTGGTATTAAATACATTCACATTGTTGTTCAACCATCACCACCATTCATCTTTAGAGCTAATGTACCCATTAAACAGTAATTCACCATTCCCCCTCCTGCTAACCCTTGGCAGCCACCATCCTACTTTCTGTCTCTATGATTTTACTGTTTTCAGTGCCTCATTAAATGCAATCATCCAATATTTTTCCATTTGTGACTGGCTTATTTCACTTAATGTAATGTCTTCAGTCTTCAGATTTCATCCATGTTGTAGCATGTGTGAGAATTTCCTTTCTCTTTGGCTTATAATATTCCACTCTATGTATGTACTATATTTTGTTTCTCCATTCATCCATCAGTGCAAATGTGTGTCCACCTCCCAGGTTCAAGTGATTCTCCTGCCTCAGCCTCCCAAGTAGCTGGGATTACAGGTGCCCACCACCACACCTGGTTAATTTTTGTATTTTTAGTAGAGATGCAGTCTTGTCATGTTGGCCAGGCTGGTCTCGAACTCCTGACTTCAGGTGATCTGCCCACCTTGGCCCCCCAAAGTGCTGGGATTACAGGTGTGAGCCACTGCGCCCAACCCAGTTCTTTCTGTATAAAAGAATTATACTGTGTTGTCTGAGCAAATGAGTAACACAGCTCTGAAAATGCTAGTGGGCTGATGTAGGAGGGAGCGTAATGAACAAGCTATTATGTATGTGATGAGTGTGAGAAAGTGGGAAACACGGGTGTCTTTGAGGTATATAACAGCTTGGGGTTTAAGGAAACTTTCTTGGCCAAATGAAGTCCATTCGGAAAGCTCAAGGATCAACAGGAGTTAGTTTGGTGAGGAGTTGAAGGAAGGAGTTTCAGGCAAGGGAAAAGTGTGTATTGAGTCTTCTCTGGTTCTCTGAAGATGCTTTGACAATATTAAGAGCCACATAGAATTAAAATCATATGTTTCCTTATATGTCTCCCTCCTTAGATTTTAAGTTTCTTGAGGACAGGATTGTGTGCTATTCATCTTTGTATCTTCAGTGCCTAGCACTGAAGTGCCTGCCCAGAGTGAGAATTTGGAAAATGCTTATTTTATCAGACCAACAAACACTGAGCATGCATCTTTGGTTTCTGACAGCTTCTAAGTCAGTCATCACCATCGCATGAAACATTTTTTTTTTTTTATGTAGAGTCTCTGATTTCTCTTCCTAGCTACCCTGTGAGATAGGCGTTGTGATCTAGTTTAGAGGTTTTTTTTAAAAGCCAAGGCTTATAGTCCAAGGTTACACAGCTTGTAAGTGGAGAAGTCAGGACTGAACCCAGGTCTAATTGACATAAAAAGTTATGATCTTGTCATTATTTTATGCTGCTTAATTTTGCATATTCACAGATAACTCATAATCAGGAGTGGGGAAATTAGCTTTCATTGAGGGCCTACATATTGTCCCAGGGGCTTATGTTACAATAGCTTACTTTGAGCACTTACCAGCTTGTTTCAAGCACCTTGCATGTTTTTTCCCATTGAATTCTCGTAACCGCCCTATAAGGTGGGGACTATAATTATTTCTGCTTTACAGATGAGAAAAACTAAGGCACAAAGAGCCAGTTTCTGATAGAGGCAGACAGACTAGTGAGACGGCATCACAGCACGCCGGGCTGCTTTCCTGAGTCCCTCGGAGCCTCTGGAAGGCAATTAGTATTACTTCTATCTTAAAGAGGAGGGAACTGGGTCAGAGGAGTGATATTTACTGTCTTTGCTCTCAGTTTTAAATCCTTTGTATTATTTGGAAAGACCTCGTCTTTCTTCTGTCAGGCCCTCAACTGCCTCCACATAATCAGAAAAATCACTTACAGCGGGGCAGAATCTGAGACCTTCTTTCTCCCAAGCAGAAGTTGAGGCATTTAAATCCCCATTCCTTCTCTGAGGTTTTGACTATTTGATGTTCTTTCTGCCTTGGGAGGGTTGATTAAGAGCCCTACAAAGAGAGAAGCTTTAGAGCTTCTGAGCCCTGAAAGGGTTCCTTGACCCCGGGCACCCCAGCGGCTGGGTCAGACATGGTGATCATGATTTATAGATCAATAAACAGACCCTTTCCAAACCACTTTTCCCCTCCTTGCTAGGGAGTGGGCAATCAACTTTCTGAGTGTAAAACCTACTTTTCATAAAATATTTTTGTTTGTTATTGAGGAAGGCCTCAGCATTGGGGATGGGGGCGAGGATAGTGAGAGTGACAGGCAGGAATAACATGCAGAAATTAAACAACAAAGGGAGACTTAAAATACTTAAGGGCACAACACCTAAAACCTTCTGATTTAGAAGGTTGTACACAGTCAAATGCTATCTATTCATGTCTGTTTTGTTCCCCTACAAACTGCATTTGCAGACGGTGACTGTTGGCTCATGTATTCCCCCAAGGAGAAAAAATTACACATGTGGGAAATGAGATTCTCCTCCCCTTCCTCCTTCCTCCCCACCCCCGCCCATCCCTACCCCCTCAAAACACCCAAACATTTTTTGAGCTACATGATGCAATATGATTTTTTTTTTCTGCACAGAGGAGCAGCAATTTTTTTTTTCTCAACTAATTTTTATTCCAAGACCTCACAAGGCGTGAGGAGAATAACTTCCTGAGTAGAGAAAGCATTCGAGTGTCTGCATCTAAAGATACACAAATCCCAGAATTTAATGGGAGTAGAGTGGAGACTAGAAGGAATGAAAACAGAAGAAAGTAATTCCTGCTACAGGGATATTAAAAACCAACACCCTCACTCGTTTGCCTTCACTTTCTCTCTCTCTCTCTTTCTTTCTTTTCTTTCTTTCTCTTTCTTTCTTTCTTTCTTTCTTTCTTTCTTTCTTTCTTTCTTTCTTTCTTTCTTTCTTTCTTTCTTTCTCTTTCTTTCATTTCATCATTCCCTATGTCTATGAATAACTCTATAGACTTTAAATAAATTCAACTTTTTTCAGCTTGAAAAAATAGTAAGGCACTTTTTCCTTTTTCTTTTAAAGATCCAAGTCACAGATTATTGGGATATCGAAGGTTCTTAGGAGATGTTATTCCAATAAATTCTACGCTGACCTATTGGGTTGTTAAATTATAAATTCTATTAAGGCATATTTTTCTCCAGTTTCAACTCCAGCAAGTTTTCCTTGTATAAAATACTCAGATTACACACAAGTGAGCACTAAAGTGGAGACGGTGGGAGGAGGATAGATAAGCATTAGGCGTCACATCCAGAAAATTCCTGTAGCCACAAACCTAGGGGTGCACAATTAGCAGGCCTCTCAGGAAGGTTATACATCATGTCCAGGACTTTACATTAAAATGACTTTTTACTTGAGTCATTTGTTAGTCCATTACCAGTTCACATATCAGATTGCATTTCATCTTGTATTAAATCAAGGTAATCTGGCATGTAAAAATAGCTCCCTCAATTCACTTCCAGCTCTCAGCAAGACTGGAGATTCCCGCAGCATTTTGCCTCACACTCCTCCACAAGGTCTGCAGAATCACGACCTTTTACCGAAAGTATTCATCATTGATTGAATCTCAGATTCTCCCACAAAAACATGCAATTGGCAGATGAAGGCCTAATCATGTGCTAAATGCTTATTTTTCTCTTTAGGGTTCAACTCCTTCTCCTCCGACAACAGTCCTAAGAGGACCCAAGACTGTGTGATCCCTGTTGCTAATCCTACAATCATTACAGGCAGAAAAAGCAGAAGAGAGACCCAGAACTAATTACAAAGGAGCAGAGGAAACCTGCATGAAGAAGCTACGTTTGTAGACTTTGAGGCCAGCTGGATCCTCCTTTATGATGACTAGTTCCGTTTCTAAGCAGTGTGTCCTTTCATGGGGGAGTGGGGCTATGACCAAGTGCTGGGTAATGACCAAGACTTCACTGGGAGGAAAACTGAGCCGCCATATAATTCCCTCTATTTATTGCATGAAGGTACTTTTAGGTTTTTGTGCCACCGTGATGCAAATGTCTAGTTTTAGAGTGAAATCCTGCCCACCACAGGCCCGAACCACATGTGTCACATCCATTATGTCCCTAATGCTCTTCCCTGTTACCCCTGTGTTTCTAAATGCTTAATGCTCCTATGAGTAAATGATTTCTTTCCACTATTGCTTAAAGTGCCAGAAGGCAAGAGAAATGTAAACAGACCTAAGATCAACATTGTGAGTTGACTTGGCCTCCCCGTCTAGCAACACTGCCATAAATTTCTTCGGCTTCTTAGTTGGGAATTTAAAAGGCCTATAGTCTTGGCAAGGTTTATATAACAATGTTTCTTCTATATGGATTATAAACTTGCAAAATCCTAAGCAGTGGTGGGTATCATATTTGGTCAGTGGGTCAACCTGAGAAGCCAACAGAAAAACTCAACACCACGTCCAGCCAACGACTTTTTCTGGATTTGGCCTGTTGGGTGGAAACAGCTTGATCAGCTCCATCTCTGACAAGGTCAGAAGCCTGGGTCCTGGGGAGTGTTATGGGCTTTTAAAAATTTTTCCTTTGGGGCTTTGCTATATTAGAGTCCAGTCTTTTGTGGCCCTTGCAGAGCCAAGGGCCTTAAGCAATGTCATAGCTGGCAGCGCCTTCATGGAATCTCTGTTGGGACATTACTAGCTTCAGTTTCATGAGGCTGTCTCAGACAGCCACTCCTCAGAGTGCAGGAAAGCTCAGAGAATGGGAATCAGCACTGGTTTGTGCTGAGTTTGGCCCTGGGAGGCCTGGGGTTCATCAGCCAGGCAAGCATGCTTGATTCCATCAAAGCAGCCTTTGTGATAAGAAGATACCCCTCCTTTCCTGCCTGCACATTTTCCTCGTCAGGATGACCTGCTGCTGAAGTTACTACCTATGCCTTTTTTTCCCAGGTGCATGGTAGTTGGTATGGATACTTGCACAGGACTAGTAGGTAGATCTTTTAAGTGACTTGGTTTCAAGGGGATTCCAAACGTCCCTCACTAAAGACAAAGAATATTTCTTTAATGAGAGCTGGTGTCCCTTTTATGAAGCTCTCCCCTCAAAACAAGTGTCAAGCTTTCTGTCTCTTATGGGATGACTCAGTAGAACAAGGAGGCTTAACATTGAACATGACTCATTATGTGCAGAGAGCTATGTGTTAGGAACTAAAGGCTGAAAGTGGTGTGAAAACTGGCCAGCCATTGGTTGGCTCCAATATCCAAGAATCAGAGAGATGCATGCACAGACCTATCTTTCCCTGCTGCCAGGAAAAGCACACAACTATGGGGCTTTGCTCTGACTTTGGAGAGACATTTGAGTTTTACTCTCTGCAAGACAAATTGTGAAGATTGTTCTCATAGCTCTAATTCGTCTTCCAGGATGGGCTGAAAATGAATTTTCCAACCATCAAGACTGATCAGCAAGAAAAGGAGAGAAGTCTACAAGGTTCCTGGGTAGATGGGAACAAAGAGATCAAGTTTTCATTTTACCAAGGCTTTTCTTATTATTAGAAGGAAACTGAAGTATAAAGATATGAAAATAATAAAGAAGACCAATTAGAAGATACCAGTTTATAGTATTTAGCCAATAAGACGTGTCAGGGAGAAATAACAGACATTTAAGTAATGCACAGTCACACAGGTGTTTCTGATTTGTTCTCTTATAATTCAAGGCCCAGACAGTATTCAATGAAATTCAAAGGCTTCCACTGAAAATCGATTCAAGGATATACTCTTTAAGTCTATGAATCATTAACCTATGATACTCATTGCCTGGGAGTAGTATTTAGGTCCAAGACAAGAAGAAAAACATTAATGATTGGAAGTACAGGTTAGGTCAGCGATTTTTCAACTTTTTAAAATAAGTGGAACTTTTAAAAAATGAAAAACAAAATCATGGTATGTGAAACAGATAAAAGTGGAAATGTCGTATTTGGGGGGAACTACGAACCTCCTCTTTGCCACTTGAAGCACTTTTAGCTTCATAAAACAGTGATGAAATGTGTGTTATAGGTAATTATTTTAAAAACTGGTCACTGTGGAAGCATTAGACCAGGTATTTTCAATAATCCTTTTCCCAATGAACCATAGCTGATGAACGTTATAGCCTCAGCATTTCTAGAGATGAAGTTTCTAGGCTAGTTTTTGCCATGAACAATGGTGTGAGAAACATCATGCTACTGACTCCTATCACTTTCCAATTGCCTTGTAACATGGCAGTTACTTTATGTACCAGCATCCCAAAGGTGTGATTGAATGTGGATTATCAATTCACACAAGATCTCTCTGGTGCTGGGATGCCTGTTATAACCACCCTCTAATTCCTAGATTTGCTGGTGTTTAGAAATCTGAAAGGTATCAGAAAAACAGATTTTATCACAATTTTTGGCTATTGAAAATGTCAATAATGTATTTTTTAATCACTGCACCTGTAGAATATCTCACAAAAAATTCATTTGGGTCTCCAGAAACTGTTAGCAAAAGCTAAAGAGGGCATTTATTTTCTGACTTCCTTCATACCCCTTTCTGAGGATTGAATATCTATCTTCATAATTTGGGACGTGCTTATAAATGAATTGATAGTCAAATCAGATACCTCTGCCCCATGTCAGGCTTTGGTTGTGCAAGTAATAGGTGACTCACCTTACCTTCTGTTCCACATGTGAAGCCAGCACCTCTTGAAGCCAAATTTCTGTAGCTTTTGAAAATACAGTGTTACTCTTGGTATTGGGTTAACTGCAAATGAAATAAACAGGTTAGCAAAAAAGGTAGAAATCTTATCTAAATGTCTGTACATCAAGTATGGATATTCACTTCTAAATCAATTCAGAATCAAATTGATTTTTGGTGTCAATTCCCAAAGGCAGGTAAATATGGATGAAATGGCTCTACCTTAGAGAGTTGAATGATTCCTCCATATTTAAAACTCTGTTCAACTTAGTGAGAAGTGATTATTAAGATATGTAATGAAGTCCTATTTTGTATGGAGATTTGATTCCAATGTCAGTATTCAAGGCAAAAAAAATGTACGTAGTCCAAGCATCCTTGACAAACCCTTATAATGTACATAAAGTATAGTCATATGTATGTGTAAAAGTTTAATAAAGATTACATATGCAATTAATAATTTATAATATTTGTAAATGCACAAAAGCCAGGTAGACTTTGTCTGATTTTACGTAGCTGAGCTGTTTTAAGTTAAATGTATGCATGTACGGCCTCTTCTCGCAGACGTGTCTGTGTGGGCCACACAGGCACCGGGGCCAAGGCTGAATAATTCCTCTGTATTCACAGGCCTTCACTCCCGGAGTTTGTTTATCTGTCATCCAGTTCTGTTTTTATGGTCCCATTTCTTTGCAGTGTCTTTTAGTTTCTTGGCCTCTGATTTACTTCCCTTGAGATAATACATAAGAGGATTGACATTTTAAAATGTAGATGAGTTGTCATCTATTTAATACACTCTTCTGGTATGAAGAACTAGTTTTATAATGAGTCAGAAATCAGCCTTGTAAATAAAGGTGAACACACTGGACCAAATGCAAATAGGCTAATACCAATTTCTAATTGTTTCCTTCCCAACATTTTGGTTGAAGATGGGATGAGGTGTGTCTTGCCTTCCACACTTACTGGATTTAGATGTGATTAAAATCATAGTGCTAAAAGATAGTCAGACTGGCAACTGTTACACTAATATTTCAGTTAAGAAGAATTACAATAGGACTCCTTTATCTGAGGTTTTGCTTTCCAAGGCCTCAGTTACCTCTGGTCAACCAGTCTAAAAAAAATAAATGAAATATTCCATAAATAAACAATTCATAAGTTTTTAATTGTTTTCCAGGGGTGTGGTGACAAAAGGAATTCTGTGGGGGTTGGTCATCTCTCAGAACCCATGATGGAAAACAGGCCCATTTCTCTACATCTGATTACCTAGCCCCCTTACTGGGTAAGGCATCTACCCCCATCTCAGGGCCACCCATGGCTGTCTCAGCAATCTCTTCCCCTTGCCAGATCTAAGGATCACTATTGTGGGTGGAGGTGAGAAATGGAACTCCAGGGAGACTTATTCAGTTTGATTCTCACCACTTCTTCTGTCATACTCTAGGATAAGGGGCTTTTGGATTTAAAAACGCATGATGTGTCCCTTTGTTCACCCATCCCCTCAGAAATTGGCCTTCAGTGGAGGCCATATGTCTAACAGTACTAATGGGAGATGCTCACAGAGTCACAAGGCTTAAAAAACTGCAAAAGAAAAAACCCCACATAACTAATATATCAAATTATTATCCCACCACACTAAGAAGTATGTAGAGATTTGATACATGACTATTAAATAAAAAACATACACGATAATATAACTGTAGCTCCCTTCTCTAAAAGCCAAAGACAAATGGTCCATCAAAAAGTCTCTGAAGTTACAGCTGAAACAGTCTTGCAAATCATATGTGCCCAAGGAACCATTAAAACATGCATCATTTTAAAGAGAAGTAGAACTGGAACCCTCCAAAGTGAAATTCACATTTGGTGAACCTTAGTGTTATAAGCTGAAAAGTGGGTAACTGCATATGTTTAAACTTCAGGGATAATCATTTTTGCAATAGCCTGGTTTAGAAATTGTTAGTGTCTTGTTAACCATTACAGTGGACTTTTAATGTTCTTTTTCCCAACACTTAGAGGTGAAATTTATAATGTATATATCACTAAATAAAAATGCAGAATGTCATCTTTGAAGCATACTGATTGATGCAAAATTGACTCAAATAAATGCAGTTTGTGGCTATCTTCCAGCAAGTGCTTTCGTTGCTAAAGAGTTCCATACAATAGATTTCCATTTTCAAAATCACATCAATTTTTACTTAGAGCGTTTCTGAAAACAGGTACCGCCACTTCCAATCAGTTGCCTGGCTAAAATTTAAGATTCTCTTTCCATTAAGTTTCCATTATGTTGTAGAAACTTGACCAGCGTATGGCAAGATCTCATTGCTTTTGTGTCTTGACCTGGAAATCACGGTTTCCAGTGCTGCCAAGCATTGTGCCATCAGTTGCTGTGGGATGAAGGGAAAAAAAATCACCTAGAACTTTTCTTGGAGTTTGGAGTCACATCATTTGGAAGAGGGAGATGGGTCTTGGGCCAAGCTCTCTTCCATGACTACATGTTTGGCACAGGAAGCTTCTCTGTGACTGGAGAATTGATTGATTGCTTGATATTTATTGAGCACCCATGGTGGATTTGGTTCTCAATATATACAAACACATCAATAGTTTTCTTTCCCAACCAGAGATACGATGCCTCAAGATGCTGCCTTAAGTACTTTCCAAAACAGTTCTACCTGGAGTCAGTCCTATATCCTTTCAGTAATTATAAACAAACAAACAAACAAAAAGTAAATGTGGTTTGATGAGAAGTTTCTTGTTCTTTCCCAGTGGTCCTCAACTACTTCTCAGTATTGAGCCCAACCTATAAGTAGAATTAGAATTAGCGAAGTCTGTGGGAGCCAATACCTCTCTGACATCCACAGCAACAATTGTTGTATTTCAGAGCAAAGGTCATCTGGAATTGGGAGGAATCCTCTAATTTCTATCACTAGCAGGGATAAAAACCCCAGGCTTGGCAAACCTAATGGACAGCCTATGCTTCCAAAGTGACTGCCCAGGAGGATTGCTCTCCTCTGGGCTAGATGATTTCATTAATTGTCTAACTCATAAGTCTGAGTTATTTATTGTAAAACCAAATAAGGACCATATGACTTTGAAGATCTGATCAGACCAGGCTGTGTGGGCCAGATACTGAGCAGATCAAGCCTCCCAGCATTAATCTGTCACAGTCCATTTTTCACTTGCTAAATCAGCTTTATGCAAATCTTCCCCTAGAGGGGCTCACCTACTCAAGAACCCCTCTCCTTCACCTCCCACAGCTGTGGATGTCTTTGAGCTATAGGCACATAAACTTAAGTCTTTAGATGTGCATTTAGAATTTTAGAGCAGGAAGAGATATTAGCAGTCATCTTGTATAAGCCCTGATTTAACATAAGGCAAAAGTGAGATGAAATGACTTGTCCAAGATCACAGAGCCAAAATGATGACAACAAGAGAAAATTGTTATCATATAAGTTATGCATAAGTTGGTCTGGAAAGAGCCCACTGGCTTATTCAGTCATTGGAAAACATTCCTCATTACTAGAAGCTTGCCATGTTTCCCCTTCTAACTCACCTTATTTAATAGGTTATAAAAGCAAAACATAATGTAAACAAGCACATCAGCAGGCAAAAGCAATATATATTTTGGAAGCTCGCAACTATTCTACTCATAAGCAACTGCTGTTAATTTTTAATGCATATACTTTCACTTTTTTTAACTTAGGCATAAAGGGCATATGATTTCTGGTTTTTGTTGTTGTTGTTGTTGTTGTTGTTTTGACAGACTCTCATTCTGTTGCCCAGGCTAGAGTACAGTGGCTGTAGGCTCGACCTGCCTAGGCTCAGATGGTCCTCCCACCTCGGCCTTCTAAGTAGCTGGGACTATAGGCATGTGCCACCACGCCTGGCTAGTTTTCATATTTTTTTGTAGAGGCAGAGTTTTGTGTTATTGTCCAGGCTGGTCTCAAACTCCTGGGCCTAAGCAATCTGCCCACCTCAGCCTCCCAAAGTGCAAGGATTATACCATGAGCCACTGCACACGACAAGCATATGACATTTTACAAAACTCTGATTGCATTAAAATCAGCAAGAGTAGAATTAGTTGTAAGGCTTTTTTACTTCATCCTACAACAGACTAAAATGTTGTACTGGTTATAGGGAACTGCAGAGCTGTTTAAGACATAGCCTTTCTCTGATATATGTAAACATAGAGCTCTTATTTGGATTCTAATTTGTTTATGGGAAGCCCAGGTCTCTGGATTTAGGAATGATACCTTTCTGACACAAATTTTGTCCTGTAGATGTCTACTATCCTGCTGCAATGACTTCTAACACCAACAATCTAGAATTAGGCTTCACAGGTTGAGAGCACAGTCCTCCACAAGACTGCCCTCACTTTAGACACAAGCTGCAAGTTCGGGGTCACCAGACCACCTGCACTTATGACCAGCTGGCTACAAATCTGAGGCTTCCCATTACCTTCTCAGATTAGAGAATTTGCTAGAATGACTCGAAGAACTCAGCAAAGTGCTATACTTAGGATTACAGTTTTAATTATCAAAGGATACGAGTCAGAACCAGCCAAAAGCCAAAAGAAGACCTGAACAAGGAGAGATCTGAGAGGGTCCCAAATGCAAAGCTTTTGTGTCCTCAAGGATATGTCATTCTCCCAGCACATCAATGTGTGACAATAGGCAGGATAATGCCATCAGGGAAGCATGCCCAAGCTTTAATGTCCAGAGTTTTGTTCGTTTGTTAGTTTCGTTGCGTAGGCATGATTGCTTGAGTCATTGTCCACATGGCTAGTGTTTGGATAACCAAGCTCCCAATTCCCAAGATTGCCTGTAATGTCTAAAGCTTTGGTGTTTATCTCATCTAAGATCTGTAGTTTTCTGTCCCTCACTGATGACCCTGATCATTTAATTTCCTAAATTGACCACTAGGCAAAAACCCTTAGTCTGCACATACAGTGGGGAGAAAATTCCCTTAGCTTTGTTCGTGAACAGCTGATATTTTTCTTACTCTAGTTCAGCTGAGTATCTCTCCTCCTTCCAAAATACTAAGAGGGAAAAAGTGTATGTTTTCAGGAAAGTGGTGCAGAATGGGTCATGGAGGGGTGGGGAGTGGAAGCATTGGGAGCACCAAGAAATAGAAACATCTATCTCTTGAGTCAGACTTTCTGTTTGTTTGTTTGTTTGTTTAGCACTCCCTCTAGTGACACCAGAATTATCTCAGGTTACAATTGGAACACAAAGTAGAACATGATAAGCATCTTTAAAGAAGTTGAAGGCGCTGCGTGGTTAGAGAGAGGAGGGGTTGGTTCCATTTGGAAGTAGCAGATGACCTAAGACTTGGAAGATGACTGTAGCCTGGAAATGGTAAAATAGAGAAACAAACACACTAGCTAAGACCTGGAAGGAAAGAGAATCAGGCAAACAAAGAGCTGACCAATGTGACTGAGATTTGAGCTCATAAGGAGAAATCATGGGGGATATAGTAGGAAAGGTTCTAAATTTCAGCGTCCATGAAGGGCCAGGCCAGGCATGATGGAGCCAGCGATCTAAGTTCTATTGATTCTGAAACATTTTGCTTTGTTCTTCTACTTCTGAGGCTCATGGGCCCAATCCTATTCCTTCTGCATCCACTGAGCAGGCACATATGCAAACTGTCACAGGCAGATGGGTGTTTACTCAGTGATCTCAAAGCTCCTTAGGGAAGAAAGTACCATCTGATCACGTGTTGCCTGTGAGTCCATGCTTTGGGTCTGTATCTGGGCCTTCTTCATTTGTGAGAAAAAGTTGTAAAAAATAGGACACTGATAACATTTGGCCATTCCCAAATACTGACTTAAATATGAAAAACAAGGTTTCACAGACTTTACTCAAAATGCTTCTCATGTCCCTGCAGAGAAAAAGTGGCCAACTTAATTCTGTTTTGATTTTCCCTGATGTATGAGCTGATCTGTGCGCTAGATTTCCAGAGTCACAGTTGTGCCAAATCCCATTAGTGTTTAAGGCATACTCATGCCCAAATATGGATTGCTCATGTTTTGTGTTGACCATGTGCCTGAGTCCAACTGTCCAATCCAGGGCAGACTCCTCGCCAGGGCTCTAACAGACACAACATAGACTAGCATTATGTGATGTATAAACAATTTTGCCTAAAATGACAGCATGTGAATAGCTCAGCTGGTAGATTTGTGAGCGGGAAATATGATGTAGCATGAATGGCTGCTCCTAAAATCACAGTCTAATTGTTTCCTGCCAGCTCTAATCCCGGCCTCTAAAGCAAGGACAAAGAGGTGCTTAACTCTTCTTTGGCGCTTCTAAGTTCCACTGTCTCCTAGAGAGAGACCTGTAAAGAATGATGAGATACAAAAGAGAATAGAGACTAAAGAAGTGGAAGGAAGGAAGGAAGGAAGGAAGGAAGGAAGGAAGGAAGGAAGGAAGGAAGGAAGGAAGGAAGGGAGGGAGGGAGGGAGGGAGGGAGGGAGGGAGGGAGGAGGGAGGAAGGTAGGGAGGAGGGAGGGAGGGGTGGAAAGAAGGAAGGCAGGAAGGAAAGAATGGAGGGATGGAAGGATGGAAACAGTTAACGGGAGATAGAGACTCAGAAGGAAATAGAATGGTAGAAAGAAGCAGGAGGAAGAGACTGGAAGGTGAACAGGAAGGGACTTAGGTGGGAGCAACAATGGGGAAATCTCCTAAGGATAAGGACCACCACTCAAGAAAGTCAAATGAAGCTCACCATCTGGTTTACATGGCATCCATTATCTAATGTCTGTTTCAGAGGAAACTTTGGGGAGCCCACATTTTCTGTGGCATTGAGAAAGGCTGGGTGGATTGTCTGCCTACCTATCACCTAGTGTGATTATGCTTAAATCATTCCAATCCTGTGGACTATCTGCTAATGTTGATTTAAGAGGGTCAACACCTGACACTGTGCTAAAGTCTGGGTGTTTGTATTGGGCTTAAATGCAGAGATTCTAGAACTGTAATCTGCACAACTACTCCACGATTCTGCTGGCCTGGATATAGTTCAGCTCCACAACACTTAAGAAACTTCGTTAGGGAAAGTCAATATCTATGTCTTGTTTGTGTGTGTGTGTGTGTGTGTGTACACGCGCATGTGTTTTATTTGTATTATATCTCCTTTCCCTTTGTGTTCCTCCTTTTTCAAGAAGCCACAATCCCTAAAACATGTGTCCTATGTAGTAGCTGCCTGATAAATCCTTGTTATATGAATGAAATTTTATCTCATGTAGAGTTTTGTATCTACCCACCGAGGTCTACATTCATTTATTTATTCATTTTAACAAACAGTATAGAGCACTTTCTTTGTGCCAGACAGTGTTCATAGAGGGTGGAAAAGATCTGTCTTCACAGACTCACAGTCTAGTAAGTTTGGGCTCAGGCTCAAGGTATCTCATTGGTTGCTTCTCTCTGCTCTCATTATTTATTTATATAGACTCATTTACTATATAGAGACACTCTCAAAATAATTCTATTTCCATGTTTAAAATCTTTAAAAATTATCTCTCTCAGTGTCCTTGTGAGGATGGATGATCATGAGAATTAAGTGTGGTAGAGTGAGTAAAGCACCTTACATACCATGTGTGCTCAGCAAATGCTAGCTCTCTTCCATTTTAAGAGGGAAAATATGGTACTATTGTGTTAGGACAAAAATCCTGGTCCTCTAGCAGTGAGGGCTGAGGATGGGCTCCACTTACAAGTAGTGTGATCTTAACCTTTGTAGTTTCCTCATCTGTAAAGCTGGAATGAGGTAAGCATGTAAAGTTCTTACCACAGTCACAGGTGGTAGCAAGAATTCAGATACTGCTCTTCATACAGGGATAATTCAATCCCAGTGTGGGATAGTCCCAGACTTGGATCATCATCTGGATGATCTAAGCAAAGATATTGACAGGCTAGAATGTTACACTGAAATTATTAACAAGAATTTAAACAGGATTGCTTGTAAAAATCTACCCTCAGATTTAAAATAATTACTCGTTCTAATGGGGAGTGGGGGCTTGGAAGTGGTGAGAAAGTCTAGGAGTGTTGAGTGATTAAAGTCAGTAGTTGATTGATTAGAGACTTGGCCTCTAATATAGTGAGATCTCCTGGACTGCATTCACAGATGATGATTCCAGAAAAGAGAAATAATTTAGGTCACACATTCCCTAAATTACAACATAAATTATTGTGTTCAGTTCTGAAAAATAAATGTGGACAGACTAAGAACATCCAGAAGAGGGAGACCCAAGGGATACAACATCTGGACGCCTGCTCTTCTGCGAAACAGTATCTCACATTGATTAAAAGCATGACTTCAGTGTCAGATAGACTTGGGTTGTAGCATCAGATGCCCCTCTAACTAAATAAGTCATCCTGAACAAATCATCTAACTTTTCTAAGTCTTTCGTCTACTAAATGGACATTAAATGAGACAATGCGTTGTATTTATTAAAGTAGAAATAACTGCTGTAACAGATAAAACTCTAACTTCTCACTGACTCAATGCAATTAAAGTTTATTTCTTGCCCTTATCACAGTCCAATGTGAGTGTTCCTGTTAGATGGCCTTCCGTGAGGCCATTCAGGGACCCAGGTTCCTTCTCTCTTATGACCTGCAGATGAGGAGTGTTCACCTTCTTCTTAACCTCTTCAGTAGGAAAGTGACATAGCCTATTTCCACTTACATTCTACTGGGAAGAATTCAGCCCTATGGGAACACTGAAATGCAGGGATTGTGAGAACTATACTCTGTGTGCCTAGGAGGAAAGAAAATGAGTTTTAGTGAGCACATAGCAATCTCTGCCACAATCCAGCGTTCTGGTTACCAGCTATCCATTTCCTTCTTCCTCCACACTCACCTCTTTCCCAAGGGAGACAATCCCAAGTTTCATCCAGTAACTGCATCTGGCTTGAAATCCAGGATCTCTAGGTAAACCCAAATTCTTTCCATCAGGTATAGAAGATGGAAACAATGGCCTTGCTTTTGATGAGAAACTCTGCCTATGGTTCTCCTGGCCACTGGCACCACCCTCTGGGGAACTGTCCTGGTCTATTCCTTAGCCTCCACGAATACACCTGAATTGGGAGTTGAGTATGCCTCTTTAAAGGCTGCTCAGTTTCTTAATGGTGTAAGTCTGAGGCCTGAAAGTTGTTTTAAGGTTAAATGGTCAAAGGGGTTTTGGGTTTTGTTTTTTGGTCCAGGTTCAGAGTTTCTTTGACAATAGAATGTTCTCAAAAACTTAGGAGGCTTCTGATTTGTTTGCTTCAGTCAGTTCCTTGTGCTCACAACCACACACAAGGCTTTTCTTAGATATTATTCTCAAGCCTTCATATTCCTTTGCCTTGTTGTCTCCATACCTCCCTCTTAATTAAACAGCAGCTTTGTTGAGGTCACACAATGTGGGGAGGTATACCTTTAATCTGGTTTTTACTCTAGAGCAGCATCACTTTGTTTAACTAACAAGTCTTACTGGGCCATTATCACCAAGACATTCTTTGCACTCTTGGATTACAGAGCATCTCTTATTCTTTGGAAGCCCAGAAACAATTGACCCTTTCAAGTTTGTAAGATTCTTTCTTTGTTCCTGCCCAACTTTGCTTGAAAATTGGCCAATTCTTTTCTGAGCTCATCTCTTTCTTGTAATACCGTGCTAAAGCCAGCTAGTAGCTAATATACAACATCACTCTGACTTTTTCTACCAATTCCAAAGCTTCTGGGACTAGCTGCTAAGCCATTGCCACACATTTCAGGTTTTTGTAATGGCAGCATCTGACTTCCACTACCAATTTCTGTATTAGTTAAGGCAACACCGGTTGGTATAACAGAAACTTTAAATTCTCAGTGGTTTAACATGAAAATTTTATTTCTTACTCACTTGAGAGTCTAATGCAGATGTCTAAGTGGGGTGGCCTTCTATGTAAAGGGGCCCAGGCTCCCCCTATCTTTTTTGTGTCCACCCACCTCTTGATCCTCAGAGTCCTCTCCATGTAGCCGGCAGGTAGCAAAGCCATCCTACTTCCTAACTGCTTCCACTTGCTTTCTATTGGCCAGAACTCAGTCATGAGGTATAGTCTAACTGTGTGCCCAGGAAGGAAAGGAAATGGGCTTTGATGAACTCATAGCAGCCCCAGCTACATGTGTAACACACTTGGCTCACAACACTCAATAAATACTACTTGGTGTTCTTGTTACTGTATGTCCCACCGAAAAATAATAGATGAAGGAAGTGATGTATAGTTTTAGGCTGCAATAAAGAGGACTTAGCAAAAACGTGACGGAAACTTCTAAATGTAATGTAAAAGAGGAACTGGACTTATTCTGTGTAGCTCCAGAGGACAAGACTGGGAGCAGCCAGTGAATGAGGCAGTTTTCCATTGAAGGTGAGAACATTTTTACAATTATGAATGAATCCCATATACAGTGTTGCTTTAAAGATAGCGAGTGCTGGGTTACTGGGAGCACAAAGGCAGAGGCTGCCATCACATATCTTAGAAGGAAGATTCCTGCCTGAGAGAACACTTCTGGCCACAGGATTCCTTAGGTCTCTTTGAATATTAATATTTCATTTTCTGTATGAGATGGTGGAGAGAAAGGACCCTTTGACTGGTGATATCTCCAGCAATGTGTTGACCTCTGAGATTATCTCCCCTCAGTTAATAACTATAGTTTTTGCCTTTGGGAGTATTTACTAATTCTATGTTCATATGCTACCCCAGTAAAATCTCCAAGTGAGCTTCCTCAAACCCCACCGTGAAGTTAGTTACTGCAGGAAATGGACTCATCTATTACACTACTGCCCACCCAATTGTTCAGTCTTGAAACCTGGAAGGTATCCTTGAATCCTCGGACTTACCCACTGTGACAGCTGACTAATCACGAAGTACTTGCTCTTCTATTTTCTAAATATTCTCCAAATTCATCCACTTCTTTTCATTCTCACTTCTATCACCCTGGTAGAGGCCACTGTGATTTTTCACTGGCATCATCTCATGCCTCTCTCCCATCCATTTTTCACATGGGAGCCAGAATAAGCCTTTCAATCTGCATACATGATATGAATTATAGTCCACAACATCTGCAGTGCAGGAAATATCCCAACTCTTTATTTTTCATGTATCACTTTTCTCTTGATTTCGAAGCCCCATTTCTCCAGGCTGATGGAAACGTGATAGTCAGATATTCTTAGGGTTTTCCTGGCTCCCTGGAATTGTGGCTTCCAAGGTCTCATGTGGTCAGGCTTGGGGGTAGGCTGGGGAGGCCTCTGGGCATCCATTGCCCTATGTGCATTCCTATTTTAGGAGTGATGCAGGGTCTCGGGATGCTCCCTTCTCAGGCTGCTGCTGAGAGGTAGTCCCGTAGACCCCCATTCTAGGACCCACAGACAACTCCCCCATCTTCTGTCACTCCAGAGGAACTTATTTTTCTAACCTGGAGGGGAGCCCCTGTCTCTGCCCTTCTCCCCACAATTCTTTCTAATTCCTTTGCAAATCTCCAAGTTCACTCTAAGTGCTTAGGCTTTTGAAAATAAAAGCCAAAAACTCTTACATGGTATATCTTGCTGCTGTCCCACATACCTGCCCTAAAGTAATGGAAAGTGCAGTCAAATATCTATTTGGAAGGGAAAAAGATAAATAAAATGCAAGAAAGAAAAAAAAAAAAACCACTTAAACTGTTCCAAAAGCCTCTCAGGCCCCAGGTGTAAATCTGCTGTCACTCCCCTCTTCCTTGCTTCCTATTGCCCTTGGCATCTCTCATGGTCTTTGGGCCACCTCGTGATGTTATCCCTGCCCACCTCTGCAGCTCCTCTGCCCAACCCCCTCTGCTCCCTGCACACTGGACCACAATGGGTTCTTCAAATACCTTGTTTCTGGGCCTGATTGCTCTTCCCTCACCCACTCCTTGCCTGACTGCTATCCAAGTTCCAGGAATGATTTCAATATGACCCCAACAAGGTCTGATGTCCTGTTCTGTGGCCTCACACAGCACCTGTACTTCTCCTTCCCTGGACTTCATGCTCCAAACTACTTGTTGTGAGCTGTTCAATGTCGCAGGTTCTGTAGAGTGGTGATGGCGTCTGTCTTATTACTGCTCTATTCCAGCCATTAGTGTGGGGTCTAGGCTGCTCCAGGAGCACTGTCTCAGTGCATCTTACTACTGGGCAATTTGGTGCACAGAAGGGCTGGAGTGGGCACGTGTGTGCATGTGTGTGTGTGTGTGTTTCTATTCTAGCTTATCTGTGCCCTTATTTTCCTCCTACGGAGCTATGATAGGAATTTGCATTTAAACCAAGCTCATTTATGAAACATTCTATAGACATCATTATCGTCATCCTTACTACAGATTTGCTTTTCATCCAGAATATTCTCATATTTATTCTTGGACTTCTTCCTGCAAATGTCTGCACATCCCAGTTTCTGTGGGAGCCAAAGGGAAGAGGGACAGGGGTGAGAAACTGCATTTCTGAGAAACCTGATTCACAGCAGCAATGGGCCCTGGCAGTGCAGGGCTCTGAGAGCAAGGACATCACAGCTATACTACTTTTAGGGGATGTATATTTGTTTTTAGCACATTGGATGATAGCTTTAGAACCCCGTCTCCCCAACATATGAAAAAAAGAAAAGAAATGAAAGAAAAGAAACAGGAAATGAAAAAGTCAGCAGAAAGAAGGTCAAAGTTTCAAAGAGTCCAACATCAATATTTTTTTAAAGGAGGAAAAAAAGCCAACTTTTTTTTTTAAATGAAAAGAAAACCCTGTTTTATTAACTGATGATAGCTTTATGACAGTTGTATGATCTGGTCTATAATTTCTAAGTCATTCTTGAACTTGTCCCTCTGGAATCTCCCTTACAGTTGCTCAGGAACTAAAGCTGATCGTCATGATCTCTATGCTAAAAACTAACATCCAGGGCTCCTGGCACAGTTACGTTCACATGGACAAGCAGATGTGAAATGTGTGCACAAGGACATTCCCATACCCTGGTGTCACACTCTTCCCGGGAACTGTATAATATAATGGTGCAAAAACAAAATAAAATTACTCTGGTCCCACCGCATAAATAATGCTTTAGTACTGCCAAGAGAAGTTGTCTCTCTCTCTTTTTTAATCCCTTCAGATCTTTAATGAGTTCCTTTTCTACACTAAATACTGGGTCAAGCCCTAGATGTTTTCAAAACTGAACATGGAAATGCTGAATTTGAAAAATAACAGTGCAGTCATATTAAGATTTTATTTCCCTAAAAACAGGGACACTGAAAGAGGGAATCATCTGAAAATCATAACATTATACATTGCAGCCTTGAGATCATTTCTTCTCAAATGGCAGATTCATGAGTGCTCACTATGGTAGGGACAAAAATTCTACTTAAATAAAATAATTACGGACTTTAGTCTTGTAAATAAATATGAAAAATGCACCAGCATTTTACTCTCACTTCTGAGAATTTATATAATAAAAGTTAATCCCAAAGAGGGAAAAAGCTCCCTATAATCCCAGAACTTTTGGAGGCCTAGGCAAGTGGGTCACTTGAGGTCGAGAGTTTGAGACCAGCCTGGCCAACATGGTGAATCCCCATCTCTACTAAAAATACAAAAATTAGCCAGGCATGGTGGTGCACCCCTGCAATTCCAGCTACTCGGGAGGGTGAGGCAGGAGAATGCCTTGAACCTCGGAGGCGGAGGTTGCAGTGAACCAAGATGGTGCCACTGTACTTCAGTTTGGGCAAAAGAGTGAGACTCAGTCTCAGAAAAAATTTAAAAAGAAGGAAATAGCTTTATATACAAAAAGTCCAATATAATTATATTTAAAAGACCAAACATTCTGATGCCTTTAAGTAAATCGTTTGCTTAATGCAATATTATGAATATTATGCAGCCATTTAAAATAAGTTTTATGAAGAATTAATAAAGGCTTGGAGAGTTGTCATGTTGTAATGTTAAATTAAAATGTAAAGTTTTAAATACAGTGTGATCAGAAACATTCATAAACCAATAACCATGAATACAGAAAAGAGCAGAGACAAATTGGCCAACATTGGAACTGTGTTGCTTTGGGGATGTTTGAATTATGCATATTTTTTGCCTCTACTTTCCTATACATTATAATGTATAGTAAATATTACAAATGTATAACTTTTTAATGTTTACAGTGAAGGGGGAAATCTTTATTTTTTAACAGAGAATGATCCTTAGCCTAATCTTTTCTACACTCATCTATTAGAGATACTTGACTGTTAGATTAATGATTTTGACTACTCATCTGCCAAAAATTGTTATTTAAAAAAATTAAAGAGCAAAAAATTAATAATATAAAAATAATAAAACATTTATTTCTTTTATTCATGCTACTCTGGTTAAATAATAACCATTTATTTTTCAAAAGAAAAGAAATCTTAATGGTAGCTTAAATCTGGGGTGCTGGACCTGAATTGCACATTTACTGATGGAGAACTTTCTATCTGTTTTACTTTATCTGTCTTATAGATAAAAGAAACAAGTTCAGCCAGAATAATTATAGTAAAGACTTAAAGGTCACAACAATAACATCAACAAAACCCCAAATTCTACTTGTTATTTGCCAGATAATTTCCAAGTAATTTCTATGCAACTGCTCCCTTAATACCACCAAGTCTATAGGATTGTTTCCATTTTGTAGGTGGAAAGATGGCGTCATAGTGTACAAGTCATCAGGCTTCCAGAGGAACTCCATTTGTAATAACACTATCCAATTTTTTCTAAATAGTATGCAAACATGTGTTGTTACTACATTATAGAAGCAGAACATAGTTGGTTTTAGTAAGTGACCACATTCAAACAAAAAGTTGTGAGTTGGACTGATTAAGATGTAGAGACACATGGAAAGGCTGCAAGCTTCCAGCAAAGTCAGGAAGAATTTTGAGTAACTCATCCACACAAAGAAGGAGTCCTTTCCAAACCTGGCTGTACACATGTTAGAGGTCTCATTTTATGTCGCTTAAATGTTTTCGTTAAAACTTGGCTGGTTTTGCATGTGAAGCTGTGAAATCCTTTGGACTAAGGCATCATTTGCCTTTGGCTTTAGAAAACAAAAAAGAGAGGTAAGAATAGCTTGCTTTTGATAGAAAGACTTATGTATAATTGTGTGCCGTCATTTGAGATCACCATGCACAGAGGGAGTTGTAGGATGAAACTACATGGGAATTGGGGCAAAGCAGAGGATTCTTGTCCCAAGATGGTGACACTTGGTTAAGGCCCCCTTTTCCATGGTAACTATGGCAGTGTGGAGTGGAAGAACAATAGGCAGGTGCCTCTTGAATGTGTGGCCTCAAATCAATAGGAAAAGTAAAGGGGGTTGCATGGGGTACGGGCAGGCTCAAGAGAGAGTTGCATCCGGTATCAGGCTAGAAACTCCAATTTCTAAACTGCATCTTCTTGAGACACTCTTTGAGTAAGACACAACCATCCCAGCTTCATGGCTTGTGTGTTCTCCAGACTAAAGGCAAGGGCTGGACTAAAGGGTTCGCTGAGGTCCGCTTGACCTCTAAACGTTACAAGGCTTCTTTTCCTGTCAATGCCACTGCCAAACACCTGGCAGACAAAACGTCCCTAGAGGTCTCTTTGTTAACTCCCAGGATGTGGAGAAAATGATCACATCTGTTTAACAGTGTATGAGAATGCCTTGTTTTCAGTCTGGCTGTGACCTAGAATGGGAGGGAGGGCTGGATGATTTTATATTCCTGAATGATCCCAAAAGTTGTTGTTCATCTGGCACGACTGAAGTCTGGGCTGCATCCATTATTTCACCTTTCATTCTGTGCTCCTTGATGAGACAGAGGGAGTGAGCAGTAGCAGCAGGGAAAGGAGTTGGCTCCTAGCCGCAAGTGGAATACGTCCCAATTCTGCTTCCAACCTATAGATCCAAGAATTTTGGAAATAGATGAAATAGGCCCCATGTGAGAGGAACTATTTGAAAGCCTGTTAGATAAATTCATCATTTCCCCCAACTCTTCCAGGACCCATGCAAAAGTTTGGAATGCCTGGCCATGGCCTTTGCCCATCGAAGTCTCACCTAACTTCAAGAGCTAATTCAGGTGCTGTCTTCTCCTTGCAGCCTTCTCTGATCCCCACAAGTCAGAATGAGCAGTTTTCTCTTTCATGTGTTCACTCGCATGTTCTGCACTGTGCAGGATATGTGTTATCGAGGCTGTGTTATACCTCCTGGCCTCTCCCATAATCCAGGGTAATTGAGCACTCCCCACTCCCCCTGGGTCCCCAGTCGGCTTCTGGATAGAAGAAACAGTGTGACATTCACCTGTGTAACCTGCATGTGGGGCTCAATAGATCTCGTGGAAAGGAAATGCTAGATTTGTGGAGGTTCTGGTATAAGGGCTATTTTAGCACAGAGATTTTCAGTGAATTCTCCCAATAATGGACCTTTTAAGTTAACTGAGCTACAGTCTAGAGCCTGGGAAGGCAGACGGAGTGAACTGCAGGCTGAGAGAAAAGCCCAGCCCTCTGGTGTGAATGAACTCTTTCAGTGCCGTACCTCACCAGGGCACCTTCAGGCTCTAAAAAATGTCCTGTTTGATATTGTAAGCTCCCAAAGGGTGTGGACTGCACTGCTCTCCTTACTTAAATAGCCCAGTGCCACATGCATGGGGCTATTTAATAAATATTGTTTAATGATGATTGCTCTCCCAGCATGAGGGTGTGGGCTTCTCAGTGTGCCCTCGGGAGCCATGTGCAGGGCCTGGCCCACCAGACACAGCACACAGACTGCCCACAGTAAATAATATTTGCTGAACTCTCCTTTTGGGCAGTGTGATTCTGCACCAACTTTTGTGGGAAGTAATAAGAGCATAGAACTCATGATTGTTCTCCCTCAAACCTGCTTATGGTTTAATATAAATCTTAGACCCAAAGTTTGCAGAAAATGAGGGCAGAGCTGAACAAACAGATCCAGGCAGAAACAACTTTAGTAAAAATTATAAAAATCCGCACAATCGGTCGCTGCCTTCAAAGTATTCATATTTTGCTGCCTCATTCTGATGCAGGAAAGCATTTGAAGAACAGACAATGGAAAGTAAGTGTGTGGTGAAGCTTCTTTGTAAGAAGAAAAGCATCACTTTCTAATGAGTGTGTGATTAAGCTTCTCTGTAGGAAGAAAAGCATCTGGAAGGAAGTATCTTTTTCTGTGAATTCAATTCTTTCACCTAAAAAGCAATTATAAGACTTTCTATGTTTCTGCTAAAAGTATCTCCATAAAACTCTTCAATGTCCTGTTTTAAAAGAAAACTCACAGGAATAAAGGAGGGTTTACTCGTTTATTTCTTGTGCTCAGAAAAGCCACTCGCAGTAAAGCTGATGATCTGGGAGCAGTGGAAGCAAGACTGCTCTCTGTTGGCTCAGTCACAGGTGAGTCCACTCCAAAAACAAGCCACACACAGTCTTTTTTCCATCTTCCCTAACCTTCAACATTGTTCAAGGTCCTTCATGTTTCCCATGTGAATTTAGGAGTCAGAATCTCTGGAAACATTGGTTAGGTTGGCTGATAGGAACATTAGGAGAGATTTTTAACATATCCACCTCAGTTCCTGGTCAGAACATGCTCTGTTGTTCTTCCAAAACTGCTCTTCTGTCCTCTGTATTGAAAGAGTCTCTCCGCTGAGCCCTGAAACCCTACACTGTGCTATGTGCTTCACATTCACCAGCTCATTTTATCCTCCCAGGAATCCTTAAGACAGGTGTAGTGGTTAGTCTCTGTGGTCAACCAGCATCTGAACTCCCTTTCTCTTGGAGAACTACTCAGGCTGAGGTCTCAGTGGAGGCAGGGAGTCTCTGTGGGAGGAGGTTTATTCCCACAGAGAAGTGAGAAACTTACTTTCTCAGCCTCCCCTGCAGCTAGGATTTGGACAAGTGACTTAGGCTCCATCAGTCAGACCTGGACCAGAGAGCCAATGACACAAAAAGCAGAGACGGCCTGGAGCCTGCTCTGGCCCACAGAGACACACCCAGTTTCCATAGCAGAAATGATTCTAGTGTCAGCAGCCAGTGAACACCAGAGTCAATATGGCATCTTCATGGGGCCAATCTGAGGCATGACTTCGGACCTAGTACCCAGCTGTGTAGCCTAGGGAACCCATGACTACTCAATATTCTTAACACAACCTCTTTCTGCTGCTGAAGGATAGCCAGAGTTAGTGTCTGTTGTTGCAACTACGAATCTTGACCAAGACACAGGAACTGCTTTTTAAATTTTTTATTTTAAGTTCTGGGGTGCATGCGCAGCATGTTGCTATATAGGTAAACATGTGCCATGGTGGTTTGCTGCACCTGTCAACCCATCACCTAGGTATTAAGCCCCACACGCATAAGCTATTTTTACTGATGTTCTTCCCCCACCACACCCCCCAACAGGCTCTAGGGCATGTTGTTCCCCTCCCTGTGTCCATGTGTTCTCATTGTTCAGCTCTCACTTAGAAGTGAGAACATGTGGTGTTTGGTTTTCTGTTCCTGCATTAGTTTGCTGAGGATAATGGCTTCCAGATCTATCCATGTTCCTGCAAAGGACATGATCTTGTTCCTTTTTATGGCTGCTACATCATATTCCATGATGTATATGTACTACATTTTCTTTATCCAGTCTATCATTGATGGGCATTTGGGTTGATTCCGTGTCTTTGCTATTGTGACTAGTGCTGCAATAAACATGTGTGCATGTATCTTTATAATAAAATGATTTATATTCCTTTAGGTATGTACCCGGTAGTGGGATTGCTGGGTCAAATGGTATTTCTGGTTCTAGTCTTTGAGGAATCGCCACACTGTCTTCCACAGTGGTTGAACTAACTTACATTCCCACCATCAGCACAGGAACTATTTTTAACTCTGCTTACAGATGTAAATACTGAGGTTAGAGATGTTAAGTAACTTGCCTAAGGTCTAAGAGCTGGATTCAAAAGACAGACCTTGGATTCAAAGCCAAGTTTGCCTAATTTCAGAGCCCTTGCCCTTCATGTCCACCTCAGAGCACCCCTGCGATATCCATATCACTACAGAACCCCTCAGGCCTTGCAGTGTTGCAAGAGGATGCAGGGCACCAGGACAAATGCCCCCAATACACTCTGGACCTTCCAGTTTAGGGAAAGTGAATTAATATTTGCTAAGCCCTTGATGCATTTAATCTATTTAAATTCCTATGAGTGCCTTGAAAGGTAGTCATCATTATCACTGTTTTATACCTGAGAAAACCAAGACTAAACAAATGAGGTTATTTCTTGCCCAAGGTCACACCCAATTCCAGGTAATTCCAAGCCTGAGCACTTTCCTCTTCTGTTGTCTGTCCACAGATCCTAGGTCCCTATGAGGAGCTCTAAGTTATGGCCATTTTGTCTGTCTGCTAATGTCACACAATAATGTGGGAAAGAATAATGTAATCATTGAAGGTTTGGGGCTAGAGCGAGTATCTTTTGCCTGGTTTAATATTCTTGACTCATGATTTAAGCAGGTTCATAGGACTGTTCCATTTTCCAAGTAGAAAGATTTTCTACCATTCAACAAAAAATTCATTTTCTGGCTGGACGTGGTGGCTCATGCCTGTAGTCCCAGCACTTTGAGAGGCTGAGGTGGGCAGATTGCTTGAGGCCAGTTCAAGACCAGCCTGGCCTACGTGGCAAAACCCCATCTCTACTAAATATACAAAAATTAGCCAGGCGTGGTGGCACGCACTTGTGATCCCAGCTACTTGGGAGGCTGACGCAGGAGAATCACTTGAACCCAGTAGGCGGAGGCTGCAGTGAGCCGAGATTGAGCCACTGCACTCCAGTCTGGGCAACAGAGCAAGACTCTGTCTCAAAAAAAAAAAAAAAAAAAGAATCATTTTCTGTGTATGGTGTAAGACAAGATTCCAATTATATCTGTTTTTCCCATGTGAAAAGCCAATTGTTCAGCACCATTTAATGAATAACCCATTCTTTCCCTACTAACTTTAAATGCCGCCTCAGTCACACACCAAGTTCCCATATGAGTCATACACCTGTCTCTAGATATTTACATTTTGTTCCCTACATTTTGTCATCTAGATTTTTATTGCTGTTCAGTTATAAAAATTTCATAATTTTCATTTGATTTCCTCTTTATCCATGAATTATTCTGAAGGAAGTTTTTAAATTTTCCAAATGTCTAGATTTCACAATTTGTTTAAATTTATTATAGAAATTTCCAAGCATCAGAATTCATTATTGCTTAAATTATCATTTGATTTCTAGGTATTACACCGAGGTGGGAGAGTGTGATCTGTATGACACAGTGCTGCTGTGTCCATTATAATAGTCATTAGCAACATGTGACTAGTGAGCACTTCACATGGGGCTATTAAACTGAGATGTGCTGTATCTCTAAGACTTAACATGAAAAAGCAATAATATTGGTAAAATAAAGTAAAATATATTATTAATTAAAATAATGTCTAGTAATATTATAATCACCTTGTTATTAAAATAATCAATACAATAATTTATAGTAAATAAATTTTATCTACTTTCTAAAATATTTTTAATGTAGATACTAGAAACTAAAATTATATCTATGGCTCACATTGTATGTCTATTGGATAGCAATGATACCGATTATTTGGTATTTTTAACACCTGCTTTAGACTCAGCATGTAGTCAATTTTTGTAAATATTCTCGTGTACTTGAAAAGGAATGTAGACTGCATTAGTGGGTAAACGGCTGTATATATGTTCATTAGATTAAGCCTGTTAATTGGATTATTCATCTATCCTATGTCCCTACTAATTATTTTTGCCTCCTTTGTCTATCAGATTCTGAGAGAGGTATGTTAAAAAAAAAAAAAAAAACTTCCTACTAGAAGTGTGACAAATGTGCACTTCCTACTAGAAGTGAGCATTTATTAATTTCTTCTTGCAATTATGTCCATTTCTGCTTTCTATATTTTGAGGCTATGTTGTTAGGTGCATATGCTATGTTTTGAGTCTGAGGGTTGCTGTGTTTTTTAAGTGCTATTTTTCTTTTGGAGGTTATTCAGATGGTAACATTGATCTCTGCAGTTAATCAACCTTGCTCCCTTCCCTCCATACCGCACAAGAACTGGAGGGTGCTGTGACTCCTATCACTACCGTGCCTCCTCCTCATCTTCCAAATTATTGCCTTCCAATATTTTTACACAAGTTTATTTTGATATGATGCATATGTTTATTTTATTTTATTTTTGCATCTTCCTTCTCAATCCCTCCTTCTGCATTCAATTTTCTTCTTACTGCAGAAAAGCCCTTAGTGATTCTTTCAGCAATGGTCTATAACTGTCAAACTGTCTTTGTCCAAAATATTGGTTTACCTTCACTCTTTGAATGGTTTACTTTAGCTGGATACAGAGTTTTAGGATGACTATTATTCAAAAGTGACTGTGAAACAACTACTCTAGAAGACACAATAGTGCCCCTCCCGCCCGCCAAAAGATGTCTACATCTACATCCTAATCCCTGGAACCTGTGAATATCACATTATGCGGCAAAGGATCTTTGCAGATCTATCAAATTAAGGATATTGAGAGGGGGAGGGTATCCTGGATTATCCAGGTGTGCTGAATGTAATCACAAGGGCCCTTATAAGAGGAAGGCAGGGAAATCAGAGGCAGGAGAGTAGATGTGAAGAGGGAAGGAGAGGTATGTGCATGTGAGGGAGAGAAAAAGGAGAAAGAGAAGTGCAGATGGAGAAAGGAGGCCAGGGAGAGAGAGAGATTGAAAGATTCTACACTGCTGGCTTTGAAGATGGAGGAAGGGGCCCTGAGCCAAGGAATACAGGAAGCCTTTAAATGCCAGAAAAGGTAAGAAAACAGATTTACCTCTAGAGCCTCTGTAGGAGACAGCCTACGAAAATGACTCCTTGATTTTAGCTCAGTGAGACTGGTTTTGGATTCTGACCTCCAGAACGGTAAGGTAATAATTTGTGTTGTATTAAGCCACTATTGTGTGATAATTTGTTACAGCAGCACTAGAAAATTACTACAACCACTAAGGACTGTATTTTAGTAAAAAAGGAAACTAGGCAGATTGAGTTCAATTTTTTTTTTTTATTATACTTTAAGTTCTAGGGTACATGTGCACAGCGTGCAGGTTTGTTACATATGTATACTTGTGCCATGTTGGAGTTCGATTTAACAAGATCACAGAGGCTACAATTAGTAAGTTAATTATCACAAGGTTATTTCAATTTAAAGATATTCTCTCACCTTCTGACCTTTTCCTTTTTCATCCCTTTTTTGTTTTTCCTTCCTTCTTTCCTCCCTCCCTCTTTCCTTCCTTCTCTTTTTCTTTCTTTCTTTTCTATTTTTCTTCCTTCCTTTCCTCTCTTTCTCTCCTTTCCCCCTTGCTTCTTCCCCTTCCCCTTTCCCATTTATAGATTTACCCAAGCTACCTGGAATAGTGTCTGGCATAAAGTAGGGGTTTAAGAAATATTTGGGGACCATGTAGAATGCATGAATAAATGAGTAATAAGTTTTATGCCACTGTAATTGTTGCTCCTTGGTAGGTAATTGGACTTTTCATCCTGGTCATTCTGAAGGCTTTCTTTGTATCCTGGGTGTTTTTCTATGTCCTATGGTACACCTAGGTGTGCATTAATTCTTATTTCTGCTGCTGGACTCATTTGCTTCCTAACATAAGGATTCATGTCTTTCCTCAATTGTAGAATATTCTCCAGCTTTTCACTCATGTCAGTTGTGGAAGAATAAGATATTTTTCCTGTAACTAAAAAATGTCTTTAAAATAACTGAATCTTTTTTATTTTAGTTGGAAAATGTGTTCTTTTCTTAAAAAGAAAATGGGAAATATCAAAATCACAAGCTGTAGTCACAATTTGAAGTAAACAAATATGATTCTCTGCAACAACAATCTACCACATGCAATTCCCTAAAACAAATATTCATGGTTTCAAGTTCACAAGTCAGCAGTCCTTAGAAATGCTAAAAGAAGAAACTGTTGTGTATTACAGAAAAGGTTTTTTCACTCTTGTTAGTAAACTGAATTGAAAGAAACTCAGTTTCCTGACTGCTCCTTCATCTAAAAGATGAATGGCTAACCTAGTACTCTGTATCCTTGAAAGCTCTACTGGAGCTGTCTTTCCATTCTTCTGATGATCTTCATTAACTGTTTATGAAACACATGTCCTCTACTTTTCAATGACAATTGTAACAAATACTCCATTAAAATTATTCAAGGCTTATGATAATTGAGTTCCACACCACCATTCTTCCTATTCTCTAGTTCTAGAAATTCTCTGCATGCTGGACTTCTGCTTTCTGTTCTGTGTGCTCCTTAAACTCTCGTGTGTTCCATCTTTATTTTCTGAATCTCTCTCTGCCATTATCTAGATAGTTTCCCCAAATCCATCTCCTAATTCATTCTCTCTTTCGGAGTGGCTGGTTTGCTTTTAATGCAGTCATTGAGTTTTGAACTCAGCGCCTACATTTTTATTCCTAGAAGTTTTATTTGGTTCTGTTCAAAATATTTTAGTTAATTTCATTGTATTCTATTACTTCATGATGGCTTCTACTTTTTTCTTTATTTTTTAACCATGTTAAAGTGAACTTATTTTATAGTTCTTTTAACATCATTGGACTCTGATTATCCTATTAGTTAAGTCTGATGACTCTCAGTTATTGTGGATTTTTTCCTTATTGCTTTATAGTTTTCTTAGGAGGGACTCATTAGTAGGGATTTTTTTAAAAAAGCAGTTCAGTACATCCTAGATTATGGGAGTATTCTCCCATACAGTTTGCTTCTGTTGGATACCCTTAGAAGTTCATAGGCCCAAGACCAGTGTTTACATCAAATTTTCAGAATGAGACTCCCACAACACATGGTGATATAAATTCAGATTCAACATTTGCAAGTGATCTAGGCATCAAATTTTTGGGTTTTTTATTAGAGGACACTGGGGCTTTCTTACTGATTCATTTTGCCCTGGGAAAGAGCTCTTGTTTTAAATGGAGGACCAGTCCTTTATGAAAGGTTCTCACTAACTGCTCTTCAACTGATGCAGGTTCCATGTATGATCTTTAAAAGCTCATCCTAATAGTTAGGGTCTATAGCCAGATACCATTGTGACTGGAGAAATACTGTATCAGCTTAAGAACAACAGGCTAGTACTAACCTGGCATGAAAGGACATCCCCTTATGAAGTAGGAGATGAAAGTAGATGCCATCTATTCAATGTTTCTACTAAGTTTTAGTTTTTTTATCTGATGATTAGAACTGCTTATGGATCCTGCATTAAATTGTTGAAACCAATAAGATAAACAACAGTGTATAATGCATTCCATAGTTGAGCTTTTTATTTGAACTTAAGGACACATAGAAAAAGAATTCATTTATGGCTGCTGCGATGTTGTACCATGGGGAAGGAAAATGGATTTGTCAACCCTGGAGTGAGGTTCTGCCTACCGGAGGCTGCTGTGGTGAAACCACTGTCACCATGTCTGACCAGGAGGCAAAACCTTCAACTGAGGACTTGGGGAATAAGAAGGAAACAAAATACATTAAACTCAAAGTCATTAGACAGGATAGCAGTGAGATTCACTTCAAAGAGAAAATGACAACACATCTCAAGAAACTCAAAGAATTATACTGTCAAAGACAGAGCGTTCCAATGAATTTACTCGGGTTTCTCTTTGAAAGTCAGAGAAGCGCTGATAATCATATTTCAAAAGAACTGGGAATGGAGGAAGAAGACATGATTGAAGCTTATCAGGAACCAACATCCAACAGTTTAGATATTCTTTTTATTTTTCTTCTCCCCTCAATCTTTAATTTTTTTTTTTTTGTAATGTGGTGTTCAAAATGAAATTGAAAACTGGAACCCCAATCTTTTTAAAACAGCTGCTAATTTGAATTCTAATGTTCATTATCCATTATTGTTTGTTTTCATTGTGCTGACTTTTGGTGATCAAGCCCAGCCCCCTTCGTATTGCCATCTCCTTTTGAAAAAGTACACGTGTGCACAGAGAGGCTACCTTTCTCAGGACCATGTGTTTTTGGGCATTTGGTGATAAATGAGATAGATCAATCCAAGGGTTCATAATGACTTTCCAGTTGGCCCTGAGGTTCTAGCATGTGATGGCTTACTCCTGGACTATGACTTTCAGTGGCAGGTAGAAGTTTTTCAGAGAACTGGACTGGGGAAAAATGACCTTTTCTTAACTTGAAGCTACTTCAAGAAAGAAGAGGAATATCAGGTTGAAGTCAAGACAACAGAAAAGGTGAGAGTAATGCCTAACTCCAAAGATGGCTTCATTGAAGAAAAGGCATTTTAAGATTTTTTAAAACTCTTGTTAGGGCCAAGCACAGTGGCTCATGCCTGTAGTCCCAGCATTTTGGAAGGCCAAGGCAGGTGGATTGCTCAGGCTCAGTAGTTCAAGACAAACCTAGCCAACATGTCAAAACCCATCTCTACTAAAAGTACAAAAAAATAAAACATTAGCTGGGTATGGTGGTGCACACCTGTAGTCTCAGCTACTTGGGAGGCTGAGGCAGGATAATCGCTTGAACCTGGGAGGCAAAGGTTACAGTGAGCCGAGATCATGCCACTTCACTCCAGCCTGGGTGACAGAGCGAGACCCCATCTCAAAAAATCTTGTCAGAAGACCCCAGAGCAGTTCTAATTTTCATTAACAATTTAAAAAGTTTTCATGCAGAAATGAATACAACAGAATACTGTTCTTCTTTATTTTATTTGTAATTTTTGGCCTGGGCTATGCATTTTAAATGGACGTAGTCTGTACCTGCTTTATTAAACAATATTTGTAAAAATTGTAAAAAAGAAAAATAATCCATTTATCTTGTGGCTGGGTTAAAGAGTTTTCTTGGTGTCCTGAGGGTATATGACCAACAGTCTATGACTATGGAGAAATCTCAGTGTATGCAAAGATCTAACATTATACTGTAATCTTCACCTAAGACTCAGAAAAGAACCAATTCACTCATAGTTCCAAAGCTAGGTTGCTCCCATCCTCTACTGGAAACTTGAAGACTCTTTCAAATTCCCTTACCGTTTTTTCTAGCTCATACATTGACCAAAGTTGTGAGTGGGTTACATAAAGCTAAGTATTTTTAAAATTTTTCTTTTATTTTCCTTCTTTCTATTTTTGGTTTCTTATTAAAGATTTGTGACTTTGTGGATTCACCATTTATAAGATCATTTTTTCTTTCTTTTTTGTATTTCCTCTCCCTTCCTTTCTACCTTTGTTTTTTCATTCTTTCCTGTTCCACTGAAGTCTTGAATCTAATGTCTGGGAAACTGGGAAAGAAGAAATTATTGGAAGTTCCTCCCAACAGCCATTGGACATACCTTTCCCTTGTGTATATAGATTTAGTATTGTATAATGAGGTTTTACTTACTGACCATTGTTATGTTACCATGTATGTCTACATTACCTATTCTCAGCAAATGAAAGGGAACATGATTACTCCACTGAGCAGTGTCTCTAGGACTCTTGTTGTTTGTTTCAGAGATTAACAGTTTAATAAAGCAGCAATGCAAGAAACTAAGTCCATTAACTTTCACTTTTCTTAGCTGCATGTAAGTTACTAATTATAACAGAAAGGTCATTCCTAAGGAATTACTAACCCAAATGATATTAGATAATTATTCCCAAGAGAATCAAACAAATTTGTAAGACAAATACACTTGAAATTTCAGACATCAATCTCTCTCTCTCTTTTTTTTTTTAACCACAGCCTGGGAACAAGGGAACTATGAAATATAATTTTACCCCAAGGTCCAACAAATGACTACATGAAAATAATTTCTCTCCTGCCAACAAAAAAAAAAAAAAAAAAAAAAAAGGAAAAGAAAAAAAACCCTTTATTTTGGTACATTGCCTAATACTTGTGCAGACTGTTGTTTTGTTTAAATAATAAAAATTCCCTGAAGGAGAAAAATTATTCTCTATCAAATATTGAGTTTTAAAAATAATTTGCTATAAATTTTAGGAACCATTTGCTCTGTATTAGTCAACAATTCAGTGTTAAGTTAGTTGAGTGTGTAACTGGTGGAATATGGGACCAGGCTTCTCATTTAGGTCAGCGTTTTGCCAGTTTAGTCTCTCCTGACTTCCCACTGAAACACACACAAAGGCATTGAAAGAGATGAAAATGCACATCATCATCAGAAAGGGGAACTCAGTCAACCCACAGACCAAATATGAGAGGAATTTCATTTAGATTTAAGACCAGTTATCCTAGATTTTAAAACCATTAGTCCACCTCCTCGAGCAGTGCTTGTAGAAAGAGGAAAAAGAAGTCACCTTCGGTACCAAAATCTCAGAGGCAATCCCTTTTGGCAGAGTTTCCCAAACCAGTATATTCAGGAGTTTAATTACTACGAGTTGTTTCTTCTGAAAAGCTCACATAGCCAAAAGTTTGGGCCCTTATGTAAAATATACCTCCTTTTAGAGAGTCAGAAAAAAATTACCTATATTAAAGTTTCTGGATGTTCTTACAGAGTAAAAAATGTATTTAGTTTTGTTTAACTTAGAATTTCTACATGTGTTTAATCACACAACCCCTTATTTTTTCTGCAAAATACAACCTGTTATCTTACAGCACCATTTCCAAGGGGCATACTTGGGAATGCTACGTGGTACATAGCTGCATAGATGCTGCTTTCTAAATGCCAGAATGTTATTTCTCTTTTCCTTCCTCTTTTTAAATGTCAAGTTTGAGAGCAAATTTTTAAGAAATAACTAGGTATCAGAGCGGGGAGAGACTATGGTAGAAAAAAGCCCCTATAATAGAGTAGACTAAGATAAGAATAAAGGCGTATGTAATGAAAATGAAGAGCAGTAAGTTATAAAAGCATTGTAAAGGCTCATATATTCAGATATTCCACAGATGCAATTTAAGTGTAAATATTAAAAGTATTTTAGTTAAGCAAGTTATTCTAAAGTTCATGCGGAAAATGGACCACAAAAATAGGCAGACACAAATTCTGAAAAAGAAGAGTAATCAAGAGAATTAGCCACACCAGTTTGGCCTCTTTGTATAAAGAACACGTAAAACAAGGTAGTGTGGCTACATAAATAAGATTGCTGTCAGTGGAAGAAAACAGAACATCTGGAAGTAGATCAAAATACATAAGGGAATTCAGTATATGACAAAAGTAGCTTCTCAAATCATTGAGAAAAAATTGTACTAACCCTTATCTAGGCCTTCACGCTGTGCCAGGCTGTGTCTAAGCACTTCACATACATTAAATCGTTTCATTCTCACAACTGTTTGCAGAAGGCAATATTATTAACTTCCATTTATAGATGAGGAACCCAAGGCTAGTAAATGAGCTAAGTTTGGATTCAAATCCAAGCTATAGATTCTGTACTTTAAACTTTTACACTCATCAAGCCATTAAATAAAAATGTTCACCAAATCATCAAATAATTACTATTAAGTTAAAAAAAAAGCAGGATATGACCCTGAAAGATATAGAGATGACTTCAAATTGTACGTATGTATTCACACAATTATATGTTTATATCTATATCTGTATATTATAATACTTAGAAGGAAAGGCACCAAAAATGGTTAGTAGTTTGGGAATTATATTATAGAAAAGTTTAATTTAATTTTTGTTTGTTTGAGACAGAGTCTCACTCTGTCACCCAGGCTGGAGTGCAATGGCACGATCTCAGCTCACTGCAACCTCCACCTCCCAGGTTCAAGCAATTCTCCTGCCTCAGCATCCAGAGTAGCTGGGATTACAGGCATGTACCACGACACCCAGCTAATTTTTGTATTTTTAGTAGAGACAGGGTTTCACCATGTTGGCCAGGCTGGTCTCGAATTCCTGACTTCAGGTGATCTGCCCGTCTCAGCCTCCCAAAGTGCTGGGATTACAGGCGTGAGCTACTGTGCCCAGCCAGAAAAAGCTTCATTTTAAATTTGTAATTTGATATAGCTTTCTAATTTCCTACAATGACATAGCTTTTATGACTGAAAAAAATATATAAGTACTAAGAAATAAAACCAGATTTGGAGAGAAAATAATCTTATATTGTTAAATAGTATAAGATGTAAAATAATAGGATATTTACATAAGGATATGTAGCTTATGGCTAAGGCTACAAAATCCACAGTCATCTTGAAACTTCAAAAAATATTGTGCTTGTGGATGGCCCCAAGCTCTGCCCAGGCCCTGTAAGGATACCTGGCTCCTGTTGGCTGCCATTAGTGACACTTCCAAGAAAGAGTTTGAGAAACACTGGGTTAAGTCTTGAAATGGTGGGATGAGATATCAGGGGTGTTAAAAATAATCATTCCATGACTCTTTCTGGCTAATTATATCAAGTTATTAAGATACCTAATGAAAGATTGGCCATAGACTCCATCTTCTGAAACCTGTTCGAGAAAATCTAGATTTTTCCCTACCAAACAAATTGTGGTTGAAGATTTATGATGAGTTGCTTGATTCTTTATATCCTTTAAGCCCAACCCTAGTAGACTTACAACATGAAGAAATTATTTGAGAGGCCCTTAGCCATTGTTCCTCTTGTATATAGCAAGCCATCATGAGGCATTTGAGACAGATAAAAATTCACATTTTTAAAAAAGACATATAGAGAAAGAAAGGATGACTGTACTGACCACAAGGTTGTTTTGGGCTACGATGATGTTGAAATGCTACCTCCTGGGGGACATTTTGTGGTCCCCCTGTCCCTTGCAAGCTGAGTCTTCTTCCTTTAGTCTCGTCATTCATAACAAATTTGGATACTGTGTTGTTAACATTGGTTTCTTGTGTGTGTCTACTCCAGGATTGCAAACTCTTTGAGAACACATACCACATGTTTTTCTCTATGCCCTACCTTTTGGCCCAGAGCAACTGCTTAGCATTTATTTAGAGAACAAATCAAGGAATTTATGCCTTTTAATTCCATATGAAAATGGTCAGTAGGAAATTCAGGAGTATATCTTAGGAGACTGGTCAGAACTAGAGATAAACTCGGAAGTCATAAAATGATACCAAATCACTCTAAAATTATATAATTAAAATACTATTTTCATTTTCGTTTTGTTTTGAGATGGAGTCTCGCTCTGTTGCTCAGGCTGGAGTGCAGTGGCACGATCTCAACCTGCTGCAAACTCCACCTCCCGGGTTCATGCCATTCTCCTGCCTCAGCCTCCCGAGTAGCTGGGACTACTGGCGCCCGCCACCACGCCCGGCTAATTTTTTATATTTTTAGTAGAGATGGGGTTTCACCGTGGTCTCAATCTCCTGACCTTGTGATCCGCCCGCCTCGGCGGGATTACAAAGTGCTGGGATTACAGGCGTGAGCCACCACGCCCAGCCTTCTTTTTCATATATATTATACCTATTAAGCCTATGAAGTAAACAAGTATTAATATAAGTATTTTCTCAGGTAAGAACCTTGAGGTTCAGAGAGGTAAAGTGATGTGTCCGATGGCATCCAGCAAGAAGTAAAAATAATGTTACTGACACTTAATGGGGCACTAATTATGTGCCAAGCACTGCTCCAAACAGGTTATTTGTGTAAACTCTTTCAATCCACTCAAAACTCAGTGAGACTTTATCCACATTTAAACAGATAAGGAAAGGGAGGGTAAGAATGATTGAGTAATTTGCCAAAGACCAGAGAACTGGGAGGTGAAGGCGGGCTTCAAGGGCAAGCAGGCTGCCTCTAGGTTTCCTTTAAGTTACCTGTAAGCCATACCACCTGTGTACCTGCACTTTTAATCAGACTCTGAGCCCAGAGCTGTTTCAACTACAGTACATCATTTTGCTTATCTATCACTTCTCTGCCATCCTATGTATATCTCACAGATGTTGAGAGGAATAAATTAGATAAATGCATGTAAAGCACTAAGCAGAATAACTTGCTCATAGTAAACACTCAAAAAATGTTAGCTGTTGTTATTGGAATGTTAGTCATTGGAGTAGATGAACTCTGCAGGGACTTTGTCTATTGAGAAGAAAGTGAAGAATCTCTTTAGTTCCCTTATTGTAAACTTAATAGCCATAATAAGGCCCCTTCTTCCCATGATGGGTTGCTGGATGGATAAAACAAGATAATGATTTGAAAAATGGAGTCCTATATGTAAATGTAAGGTATTTTCCAACTATATCTTATATGAAACCCAAAGTTTCCTACTGTGACTTTAGCTCGTTTCCTCTTGCTCACTCTTCAGTAAACACTGACTGATGAATTGCTCTGCCCGGTGTTGGAGATCCTGCCCATCATGCTTACATGGAAACGGTGAGCTAGAAGGCTGGGCCAAATCAAGGTTGCTTCTCTCTAGCTAGTCTGTGCTTTGGCTATTTTCAAAGCACGGAAAAGAAATTTCAGCAGATCAAGTGACACAGAGGGACTAGACAAAGGGTTTTACCTGCTTTATTCTACATTAAATGCAATGTCCAATTAACTATTATTACCCACATTGCTTTTAGTCCCCTGACAAAAAAATGGTATACTTCCCTAGGGCCTGATTCCATGTTTGGATGAAAACAGGAGAGGGGAGCTGCCAGATGAATCTATGCCCTGAAGTTCTCATCACAGGTCCAGTTACCGATGGAGGGGAGAGGGCCCTGGCCACTTTTTAAAACCACTCTGGAGCATTAGAGGACAGAAGTTGCAGTTTTATGATGAAATTGATTTACTACCCCCAAGGACTCAATCCCATTAGACAGTTGGTCAAGTCTTCCCCCCAGGAGATATTATTTGACCTTAAACTAAAGGACATGTCTCTCCATATATAGATAAAGAAATAAACATTCTCTTATGCAAGCCAGAAGAGCTCTAACAACAGCCTGCAATTTCATGTTACTAGTCTTCCAAAATGTAGACCTGCAGGTACCGTACATGCAGAAGTGATGTGCTTATGCCATATCTCCCTTAAGAACAATTGCTGCAACATGATATTCTCTATTTCAATAAGGAAAATGGCATTACATGCCTGGCACCAGGGGAACTTCAGGTCTCCAGGGGGGATTTTCCCGAAAATCTCCTATGTCAGCCTTCCTTTTAAAATAACATTTCTCTGTGGGAATTGTAAGTTCAGTCCCATGTCAGTAAATGGTCTCCTAATAGCCCTCTATGGCAAAGTTATGACTTATTCCTAAAGAAAAATGCCGCCTCTTGAGCATGTTTTATTGAGGCTAAGAGTCAAGCCATAAAACATCAGCGCTTACATCTGAGTGCCTGTTCGCTAAAACACTATTTATTTGTACATAAATATTTGTCTTTTCTTTGCAGGGATGTATTTGCTTGCATATTCAAGTAGACCATATGTGTAAATTTTAAAAGTCCGAAGTGTTATAATGGGAATGTAGATTAGGAGCTGATTATTTTGGCTTCCAGTTTTAAAAAATACATTAAACTGCTTCTTCCTTTATCTAAAGAATGCATACAAATACAATTTTCATATTAAAGATTTAAAAATCATGTAAAGCTATATGTACAATCATGTGCTACACAGTGATATTTTAGTCAGTGGTGGACCACATTTATGACGGTGGTCCCATAAGATTATAATAGAACATATATAGAAACCTGATATGTCGCAGTTGATATTGGCATTGCAGAACAAGTAGGGGAAATAATTAATATTCAGCAGTGGTCCTGAGATATTTGGTTTTCCATATTAAAAATATATAAATAAAAACATCTATTCCATCTAAGTCTGTGTAGGCACACTCTATGATAAGTGACATGACTGAGTCATGTGCTACATAACAAAGTTTTGGCCCATGATAAACCACATATATGATGGTGATCCTGTGAGATTATAATGGAACTGCTATTGCCCCTGAAGACTTTCCAGTGGGACAAGATATAGAGGTGGATGACAGTGATATTGATGATCCTGACCCTGTACAGGCCTAGGCTAATGTGTGTGTCTTAGTTTTAAACAAAAATTTTAAAAAGTTAAAAAAAAAAAAAAGTAGAAGAAAAAGTTTATAGAATAAGGACATAAAGAAAAACACTTTTTTTTTAGCTGTACAATGTATTTGTATTTTTAAAATAATTTTGTAGTAAGTATTACAAGAGTCAAAAAGTTTTTTTATTATTATTTTACTTTAAGTTCTGGGGTACATGTGCACAATGTGCAGGTTTGTTACATAGGTATACATGTGCCATGTTGGTTTGCTGCACCCACCAACTCGTCATTTACATTAGGTATTTCTCCTAATGCTATCCCTCCTGCAGCTCCCTACCCCCTGAGAGGCCCCAGTGTGTGATGTTCCCCTCCTTGTGTTCATGTGTTCTCATTGTTCAGTTCCCACTTATGAGTGAGAACTTGCAGTATTTGGTTTTTCTCTTCTTGTGTTACTTTGCTGAGAATGATGGTTTCCAGATTCATCCATGTCCCTCCAAAGGACATTAACTCATCCTTTTTTATGGCTGCATAGTATTCCATGGTGTATATGTGCCACATTTTCTTAATCTAGTCTATCATTGATAGACATTTGGGTTGGTTCCAAGACTTTACTATTGTGAACAGTGCTGCAATAAAAAATACATATTCATGTCTCTTTATAGTAGAATGATTTATAATCCTTTGGGTATATACCAAGTGATGGGAATACTGGGTCAAATGGTATTTCTAGTTCAAGATCCTTGAGGAATCACCACACTGTCATCCACAATGGTTGAACTAATTTACACTCCCACCAACAGTGTAAAAGTGTTCCTATTTCTTCATATCCTCTCCAGTATCTGTTGTTTCCTGACTTTTTAATGATCGCCATTCTAACTGGCATGAGATGGTATCTCATTGTGGGTTTGATTGGCATTTCTCTAACGACCAGTGATGATGCACATTTTTTCATAAGTTTGTTGGCTGCATAAATGTCTTCTTTTGAGAAGTGTCTGTTCATATCCTTCTCCCATTTTTTGATGGGGTTGTTTTTTTCTTGTAAATTTGTTTTAAGTTATTTATAGATTCTGGATATTAGCCCTTTGTCAGATGGATAGATTGCAAAACTTTTCTCCCATTCTGTAGATTGCCTGTTCACTCTGATGATAGTTTCTTTTGCTGTGCAGAAGCTCTTTCATTTAATTAGATCCCATTTGTCATTTTGGCTTTTGTTGCCACTGCTTTTGGTGTTTTAGTCCTGAAGTCTTTGCTTATGCCTATGTCCTGAATGGTATTGCCTAGGTTTTCTTCTTGGGTTTTTATGGTTTTAGGTCTTACATTAAAGTCTTTAATCCATCTTGAATTAATTTTTGTATAAGGTGTAAGGAAGGGATCCAGTTTCAGCTTTCTACATATAGCTAGTCAGTTTTCCCAGCACCATTTATTAAATCAGGAATCCTTTCCCCATTTCTTGTTTTTGTCAGGTTTGTCAAAGATCAGATGGTTGTAGATGTGTGGTATTATTTCTGAGGCCTCTGTTCTGTTCCATTGGTCATATATCTGTTTTGGTACCAGTACCATGCTGATTTGGTTACTGTAGCCTTGTAGTATAATTTGAAGTCAGGTAGCATGATGCCTCCAGCTTTGTTCTTGTTGCTTAGGATTGTCTTGGCTATGTGGGCTCATTTTGGTTCTATATGAAGTTTAAAGTAGTTTTTTCCAATTGTAGCTTGATGGGGATAGCATTGAATCTATAAATTATTTTGGGCAGTATGGCCATTTTCACAATATTGATTCTTCCTATCCATGAGCATTGAATGTTTTTCCATTTGTTTGTGTCCTCTTTTATTTCACTGAGCAGTGGTTTGTAGTTCTCCTTGAAGAGGTCCTTCACATCCCTTGTATGTTGGATTCTTAGGTATTTTATTCTCTTTGAAGCAATTGTGAATGGGAGTTCACTCATAATTTTGCTCTCTGTTATTGTATAAGAATGCTTGTGATTTTTGCACATTGAGTTTGTATCCTGAGACTTTGCTGAAGTTGCTTATTAGCTTAAGGAGATTTTGGGCTGAGACGATGGGGTTTTCTAAATATAGAATCAGGTCATCTGCAAACAGGGACAATTTGACTTCCTCTTTTCCTAATTGAATACCCTTTATTTCTTTCTCTTGCCTGATTATCCTGGCCAGAACTTCCAACACTATATTGAATTGGAGTGAGAGAGGGCATCCTTGTCTTGTGCCAGTTTTCAAAGGGAATGCTTCCAGTTTTTGCCCATTCAGTATGATATTAGCTGTGGGTTATGAATAGCTCTTATTATTTTGAGATACATTCCATCAATATCTAGTTTATTGAGAGTTTTTAGCATAAAGGACTGTTGAATTTTGTTGACGGTCTTTTCCGCATCTTTTGCGATAATCATGTGGTTTTTGTCGTTGGCTCTGCTTATGTGATGGATCATGTTTATTGACTTGTGTATGTGAAACGAGCCTTGCATCCCAGGATTGAAGCTGACTTGGTAGTGGTGGATAAGCTTTTTGATGTGCTGCTGGATTCGATTTGCAATATTTTATTGAGGATTTTCGCATCTATGTTCATCAGGGATATTGGCCTGAAATTTTCTTTTTTTGTTGTGTATCTGACAGATTTTGGTATCAGGATGATGCTGGCCTAATAAAATGAGTTAGGGAGGATTCCCTCTTTTTCTATAGATTGGAATAGTTTCAGAAGGAATGGTACCAGCTCCTCTTTGTACCTCTGGTAGAATCTGGCTGTGAATCCATCTGGTCCTGGGCTTTTTTTTGTTGGTAGGGTATTAATAACTGCCTCAATTTCAGAACCTGTTATTGGTCTATTCAGAGATTCAACTTCTTCCTGGTTTAGTCTTGGGACGGTGTATGTGTCCAGGAATTTATCCATTTCTTCTAGATTTTCTAGTTCATTTGTGTAGAGGTGTTTATAGTATTCTCTGATGGTAGTTTGTATTTCTGTGGGGTCAGTGGTTATATCCCCTTTGTCATTTTTCATTGAATCTATTTGATTCTTCTCTTTTTTCCTTATTAGTCTAACTAGCAGTCAATCTATTTTGTTGATCTTTTCAAAAAACCAGCTCCTGGATTCACTGATTTTTTTTGAAGGCTTTTTTTTTGAGTCCCTATCTCCTTCAGTTCTGCTCTGATCTTAGTTATTTCTTGTCTTCTGCTAGCTTTCGAATTTGTTTGCTCTTGCTTCTCTAGTTCTTTTAATTGTGATGTTAGGGTGTCAATTTTAGATCTTTCCTGCTTTCTTTTGTGGGCATTTAGTGCTATAAATTTCCCTCTACACACTGCTTTAAATGTGTCCCAGAGATTCTGGTACATTCTGTCTTTGTTCTCATTGGTTTTAAAGAACATCTTAATTTCTGTCTTCATTTTGTTACTTACTCAGTAGTTGTTCAGGAGAAGGTTGTTCAGTGTCCATGTAATTGTGTAGTTTTGAGTGAGTTTCTTAATCCTAAGTTCGAATTTGATTGCTCTGTGGTCTGAGAGACAGTTTGTTGTGATTTCTGTTCTTTTACATTTGCTGAGGACTGCTTTACTTCCAATTATGTGGTCAATTTTAGAATAAGTGTGATGTGGTGCTGAGAAGAATGTATATTCTGTTGATTTGGCGTGGAGAGTTCTATAGATGTCTATTAGGTCTCCTTGGTCCAGAGCTGAGTTCAAGTCCTGGATATCCTTGTTAATTTTCTGTCTCATTGATCTGTCTAATATTGACAGTGGGGTGTTCAAGTCTCCCACTATTATTGTGTGGGAGTCTAAGTCTCTTTGTAGGTCTCTAAGAACTTGTTTCACAAATCTGGGTTCTCCTGTAGTGGGTGCATCTATATTTAGGATAGTTCACTCTTCTTGTTGCATTGATCCCTTTACCATTATGTAATGCCCTTCTTTGTCTCTTTTGACTTTTGTTTGTTTAAAATCTGTTTTATCAGAGACTAGGATTGCAACCCCTGCTTTTTTCTGCTTTCCATTTGCTAGGTAAATCTTCTTCCATCCCTTTATTTTGAGCCTATGTGTGTCTTTGCACTTTAGATGAGTCTCCTGAATACAGCACATCAATGGGTCTTGACTCTTTATCCAGTTTGCCAGTCTGTGTCTTTTAATTGGGGCATTTAGCCTATTTACATTTAAGATTAATATCGTTATGTAGTGAATTTGATCCTGTCATTATAATGCTAGCTGGTTATTTTCCCTGTTGGTTGATGCAGTTTCTTCATAGCATGGATGGTCTTTACAGTTTGGCATGTTTTTGCAGTGGCTGGTACAAATTTTTCCTTTCCATATTTAGTGCTTTCTTTAGGAGCTCTTCTAAGGCAGGTCTGGTGGTCACAAAATCTCTCAGCATTTGCTTGTCTGTAAAGGACTTTATTACTCCTTCACTTATGAAGCTTAGTTTGGCTGGATATGAAATTCTGGGTTGAAAATTCTTCCTCTAAGAATGTTGAATATTGGCCCCTACTATCTTCTGACTTGTAGGGTTTCTGCAGAGAGATCCGCTGTTAGTCTGATGGGCTTCCCTTTGTTGGTAACCTGACCTTTCTCTCTGGCTGCCCTTAACATTTTTTCCTTCATTTCAACCTTGGTGAATCTGAAAATTAAGTGTCTTGGGGTTGCTCTTTTTGAGGAATATCTTTGTGGTGTTCTCTGTATTTCCTGAATTTGAATGTTGGCCTGTCTTGCTAGGTTGGGGAAGTTCTCCTGGATAATATCCTGAAGAGTGTTTTCCAACTTGGTTCCATTCTCCTCGTCACTTTCAGGTATATCAATCAAACATAGATTTGGTCTTTTCACATAGTCCCATATTTCTTGGAGGCTTTGTTCATTTCTTTTCCTCTTTTTTCTTTAATCTTGACTTCGTGCTTTATTTCATTAAGTTGATCTTCAATCTCTGACATCCTTTCTTCCGCTTGATCGATTTCGCTATTGAAACTTGTGCATGCTTCTCAAAGTTCTCGTGCTGTGTTTTTCAGCTCCATCAGGTCGTTTATATTCTTCTCTACACTGGTTATTATAGTTAGCAATTCGTCTAATCTTTTTTCAAGTTTCTTAGCTTCCTTGAGTTGGGTTAGAACATGCTCCTTTAGCTTGGAGTTGTTTGTTATTACCCACCTTCTGAATCATACTTCTGTCAATTTGTCAAACTGATTCTTCATACAGTTTTGCTCCCTTGCTGGAGAGGAGTTGTGATCCTTTGGAGGAGAAGAGGTGTTCTGGTTTTTGGAATTTTCATCCTTTCTGTACTGGTTTCTCCCCATCTTTGTGGTTTTATCTACCTTTGGTCTTTGATGTTGGTGACCTACAGATGGAGTTTTGGTGTGGACGTCCTTTTTGTTGATGCTAATGCTATTCCTTTCTGTTTGTTAGTTTTCCTTCTAACAGACAGACCCCTCAGCTGAAGTTCTGTTGAAGTTTGCTGGAGGTCCCCTCCAGAACCTGTTTGCCTAGATATCACCAGCAGAGGCTGCAGAACAACAACTATTGCTGCCTGATCCTTCCTCTGGAAGGTTTGTCCCAGAGGGGCACCCACTAGATGTCAGCCAGAGCTCTCCTGTATGAGGTGTCTGTCAGCCCCAACTGGGAGGTATCTCCCAGTCAGGCTACATGGGGGTCAGGGACCCACTTGGGGAGGCAGTCTGTGCATTATCAGAGCTCTAACACTGTGCTGGGAGAACCACTGCTCTCTTCAGAGCTATCTGGCAGGGACATTTAAGTCTGCTGAAGTTACACCCACAGCCACCCCTTTCCCTAGTGCTCTGTCCCAGGGAGATGGGGGTTTTATCTGTAGGTCCCTGACTGAGGCTGCTGCCTTTTGTTCAGAGATGCCCTGCCCACAGAGGTGGAATCTAGAGAGGCAGTTGGCCTTGCTGAGCTATGGTGGACTCTACCCAGTTCAAACTTCCCGGGAAGCTTTGTTTACACTGTGGGAGTAAAACCACCTACTGAAGCCTCAGCAATGGTCGACACCCTTCCCCCAACCAACCTCAAGTGTCCCAGACTGCTGCGCCAGCAGCGAGAATTTCAAGTCAATGAATCTTAGCTTGCTGGGCTCCATGGGCATGGGACCCACCGAGCCAGGCAATGGAGGGAATCTCCTGGTCTGCTGGTTGTGAAGACCATGGGAAAAGCACTGTATCTGGGCAGGAGTGTACCATTCCTCCTGGAACAGTCCCTCATGGCTTCCCTTGGCGAGGAATGAGAAATCCCCCAACCCCTTGCACTTCCTGAGTGAGGCAACTCCCTGCCCTACTTCAGCTCGCCCTCCGTGGGCTGCACCCACTATCCAACCAGCCCCAATGAGATGAACTATGTACCTCAGTTGGAAATAAAATCACCTGCCTTCTGCGTGGATCTTGCAGGGAGCTGCAGACTGGAGCTGTTCCTATTTGGCCATCTTGCCAGACCACTCCAAAAAGTTTTAAAAAATTAAAAAGTTTATAAAGTAAAAAATGTTACAGTAAACTAAGGTTAATAATTAATTGAAGAAAGAAAGTTTTTAAAATAAATTTAGTGTAGCCTAAGTTTAGAGTGTTCATAAAGTCCACAGTACTGTACAGTATTATCCTAGGCCTTCACATTCACTCACCACTCATTCACTGACTCACCCAGAGCAACTTCCAGTCCTGTAAGCTCCATTAAGTGCCAAAAATATACTATTTTGTATCTTTTAACAATATATTTGCTGTACAAATGCTTACCTTAGGTATACAAATACTTACCATTGTGTTACAGTTGCCTACAGTATTCAGTGCAGTCACAGGCTGTACTGGTTTGTAGCCTAGAAGCAATGTGCTACACATCTAGCCTAGGTGTGTAGTAGTTTGTATCATCTGGGTTTGTGTAAGTACACTCTATGATGTTTGCACAGTGACAACACTAACGATGCATTGTCTTAGAATGAATCTATCATTAAGCAATGCATTACTATTAAAATATGACAGACCACACAGCTCTTTACTGTTTTCTCTTTGCGTTTAATGCTGTAAAGTTATTTTTGTGCATATGTGTTAGATTTGTTCCTTATGGAAAAAGATGAGTTTCTGTTCATTTGATATCATAAAAACATTATGGTAAATTAAAACTATCATGTGATATGTACATTAAGCACCTTAAAATAATGTGTGCTAAAATGATGAAAGTCCATACAAAGTCATGTGTCTGTCTGTCTGTCTGTATGCTACTTCTTATGATTTCTGAATTTCTGGACTGTTTGGGGCTTTTTAAATTCCTAAAGCATGCTGTAAAATTGTCTTTTCTAAATTACTAAAGAAAATAATCATGCTTGCTTCCTGACTTCCACTGATAGAGCATGTGTATTTCCCAAACAGAAATGTGTCTTCTAATTGCTTCGGGCAAAAACTCAAAGTTACTTCTAAGGGAGCACAAAGGTGGAGTGATGTTTCCACTCCTCATTTCGATTTTTTTCCCTCCACAGCATGTGCAGAATGAAGTCAGTTTCTCAGAAATCCCTAGAATGATTTAGACACCTAGGTAGATTATGAAAATGATATGCATAAAAAGCAGACAGAAAGAATCTATACTGTGCTTTCATAAGAGAAGATATAAGCGGTCTTGTCAAGAGGGGGGTTGAGTATATTCATTCATAATGCTTTTATTTTTTCTGTCAGGTGTTGATAACAATCTCATTACAGTTAAGTTCGAGCTTAAACTTGGAATGTAGCATTTGAAAAGGAGGTGCTGAAAGCAATCTTAAAACTTTTTTATGTCTCTTTTAAAAATAATTAAATGGAACAAAGGAAGAAAAGAAATGCTGTCACCTTCGTGTCAGATCAGCTTACTATGAGCTCTGACACAAAATGGAAACTGGAAAGGAAGTCCTGGTTAACCTTTGAGAGTGAAATAAATTTTGCCTTTAGTTCATTCTGCACCCTTCCCAGCGATGTTGACAGAAATTACATGTGAGAATCTAATGGCTAAATGTGAGCTGCAATTAGCTCTCTATGGGAGATCCATGTGAAATCCACTTACACAAAAAGATAAGTGAATTAAATGCAACTATCAGAAGATATGGATTTGATATTTTGGGCCTGAATGACCAAGTGTGTGTTTTATGATAAGAAGTCAAATGACTTTTACTCCTAACTGTGGGTTTGGAAAATTTAGAGTGATAGTGTGCTCATTGAATCCTCTCATAATTAGAATACATGAAATTGAAGTCACTTAAAAACAAAAATTAAAGGAATTGACTGTACATTTTTTTAAATGCTGGGAAAAGCAACCTATATGAGCAGAGACAGTACGGTGGTTGCCAATAGTCAAGGTGACAGAGGGAGTTGAATATAAAAGGTGATGGAGCCATCTGGTGTCTTGACCGTGGTGGCTACAGACTGCATTCACCAAAATGCATTGAACTGAACATCAAAAAGAGTGAATTTTATTGCATGGAGATTAACCAAAAAAAAAAAAGGTGTTAAAAAATCACCATATCCAAAAGTAGTTCTAAGTTAAGGTACAAAAGTTCATGAGTACTTCCTTCATCTCTTGACATGATTTCTGATTGAAGGCAAGTGGAGGCAAGAAAGACAATTCAGAGGGAAACTGCTCTGTGCCTCCAGGTCTGTTTACCCTGAGTTCTCAGCAGAGTTTTCATTGCTATTATTTTGGGGAAAAAAAAAAAAGTCACAATATTAAAAAGGAGGGAAGATAAATATAACAAACAGGAGAATAGTCACTGTCCAAGATTAACAAATGTTAACATTATGTCCTTTTGCATCACACTTTTATATGTAAATAATATAGAATGTTGTAGATAAAGGGAAATCTCCTGTATTCTCTTCTCTTGTTACATTCTACTACTTCCAAAAATGGCTTTGAAAAAGAATAGAGTAGGCCAAGGATTCTGGGAAAAAATGATGACTGCTCTTTTCAGTAAATGGAGTGTGTTAGTCATGTTGATCACGTGATCACTGGGTATGGATGTCTGCAGTAGGTGTCTGTGGGAAGGCTGGATTAACACATACATGTTAAGATCTAAAAGACACATAAACACATGGTGACTAGCTGGTTACAAAGAGCTCAGTGCAATTCTGGGGATTTGCACATTTGGTATAATGACTAAGGTGAATGAGATTATTAAAACCTGAGTGCCCCTTACCAGCATCCAGTTTTTCCAAGTTTCTCAACCACTTCTCCCAAGAACTCTTGGAATAGAGTACAGTTTAGAGAGGAATAACAAGACACAACAGGTCTGTGCTTAACAGAGTTAATAAAGTTTTGAGCTCTACAGAGTATCAAAAAAAAAAAAAAAAAAGAAAAAAAAGAAAAAAAGACCACAAGAGAAAATAAAGTTGATGCTAATGCCAAATCTGCCATATTAAAAGAAAATAACTGCAGATGGCTTTTCAAGTTGCAAAAACTGCCTGCGCTGTCCAAATTTCCCCACTCCCTTTCTACTGCATGCCTGTCTCTGACAAGAAAATTGCTAGTCTTAATCCGAAATAAAGCAATTACCAAACAGAGATGTGTCATATTCATAGTCTGCCCTCAGTTACAGGAATAACTTGTTTGCCACATTGAGAAAGTCTCTCAAAATTGCTCGCTTAAATGTTTTGTGGAATTTTCAGAGCCCCAGAGTAGCATATTAGCCTAACTTGTTTTATACGACTCTGTGTAAGGACTGGGTGGTGTGACTACAACTAGCTGATGTCATCTTGCCATCAGCTAGTTTCCCCCACGACTGTCAAGAACAAGAATTGTTCCTTCAAGTCCAAACTTCTTAAAGTGGCATTTGAGTCCCTTTACAACTGAACTCCAGCCTTGCTGTTCTGTTTTTCACTAATCTCAAAAGGAACCATTGGATGCAGCCAAATTCGCTTGCTTAAAATGCAGCATCAATGTTCTGCTCCTTCATCTTCTTTCTCCACACTCACTGTCTTGGCCACTTGAGTCAATCTAATGATTTTAAGTGTCATCTAGATTTCTATAACTCCCCAAATTGTATCTTCACCTTTCTGCTGAATTCCACATGCATATATCTGGCTACCTTCCTGATCCTCTTACTTGAATGTTGAATGCCTTGTTACTTAAAGTGTGATCCTCAGATCAGCATCGTGTTGCCTGACAGCTTGTTATAATAGAAATGCGGAACCTTGGGCTCTATCTTACATCAGCTGAATCAGAATCTGCATTATAACAAGATCCCTAGATTCATATGCACATTAAAGTTTGACAAGCACTGTTCTATGTCACAATTGGGGATTTAACACATTCTATCCTTATGATGTTGTTTATTTTAGGCAACTATTCTATCAAATGATAAACCCTGCATGGTCACACACCATGGCTCATTTTGCTTTTTACTTCTAGCACCTAGCAGAGGAAACGCTAACAGAGTAGCTATACTCAATGTGTTCAATTACACTGAAATGCAAATGGGCAATTTTGCATGAAAGCCTATTGCATTGGGGGCCAGGGTGGAGGAAAGGTGACTGACTCAGGTTGCCAGTCATTCACTGGCAGAGGCATCATTGCATATCACTGTGGCTTTATAACCATGCAAGTGGCATTTGGTGACTGATTCTAGGAGAAGCCATATGGTTTTAGGATGTCAGTTAAGTAATACTTTTGCAAGAAGTTACCACTATATGATGTCACGCTCTCACAATTTCCCTGGCTTATTCAAAATTTGAATTTGTCCAAGGAGCCAATTAGAGTCACTGCCCCATTTGTCCTGCTCTAACCTGGACATCTATACAATAATTGGGGCATATCTGAGGCTTTTCCTTAAAATATGTGTTTACCAACATCAGCCTGGGCTTATGCCAGATCACACTGGGCCTATGTTTTTCAGCAGAACAGATGAACATTCACGTTTCACTCTGAACTATGGCGTTTCCTATTCAATTTCTCAGTTTTGCCCCTGTATCTGATACTCATTTAAGAGGATTTCACAGGACCCACAGGATTTGTGAAAATCAATGGGCAGTAAATTTACCTCTCAGACAACCTTGGAATGGCCCTCATTTACATCAGAAATTGAAACAAGGAGATGGAAGTAGTAGAAATGGGACTACTATGGTCCAGCACCCTGAGAAGGTGGGGCTTCAGGCCTCTGTGCACCGAAGCAGAGTCAAAATCACTTAGTGATATGCTACTATGAAGAGGAAGGCTGGCTCTAAAACAGAGCTTCTACTTGAACACTGGCATTAGCTTAATCTTTATTGTGCTTTAGGTACTAATGCTTATTGTCCATACAAATATGGCTCCAGCTGAAGTATTCTTGATTTTCCAAAGTATCATCTGTCAATAATATTTTACTTCAGAGTAGAGTTTCTCAAACGTGCCTGGTGATAAGAATTACTTGGGAGCTTGTTAAACACTTGCATTCCTGAGACCCACCCTAGACCTAATTAGGATTTCTAGGAAGTTTCCAGAGAATGCATATTTAAAATTCAGGTGCTTCTTAACCACTGTCTACTACGTGTTTATTTCTGCAAGTATTTTTATGAGGCAAATTAGAAAAGCTTCTCTGTTCTTGTTCATTCATCTAATCAATAAGTTTTTGAGTAATTCCAGTGTCCCAGACCCCATGCTAAGTGGGGAGATTAGAATAAGACCCTGCCTTCAAGCAGATCAAATCCCAAGGGAGATGACAGAGTAAAATATGCAGTACACAATGTGATGAGACTGTGAAGGAACAAGACACAAATCAAACCCTCCAGTTTTATCTGTTTGAAAGAAATAATAGTTCTACAAATCTAAAAATACATCCAAGACAAAATTTTCATGGAATTAGCATGTCTATATTGGACATTGGAGTGTTACATGGAAATAACAGTCCATATTAAAATGATATTCTTTTTTGTTTTTCGGTTAGAGCCAAAAGAAGCTTGAAGTTTGTACAGTACCTGGTAAAAAAAAATTGGCACTGAACAAATATTTATCAAAAAGATTACTGAATAGGAATGCCCACAAAATCAAGTAATAAAAGCAGACCAAAGGGATTTTTCCTGTGCAGCCACCAGTGAACAGGACTGCTAGGGGCACAGAGTGCTTGTTCCAAGTGTCATAAGAGAGTTTCAGACTCCTCACTTTGTCTCCCTTATGGTCCATCACTAATACGTTGGCTGCCATGGGATAAAATATTATGCCATCTCCATGAGCTAGTTTGTTGTGTTACTATTAGCATGCCAGCGAAATATTGCCCTTACTTACTTCTGCTTTTTTGTTTTATGGTATCCCTCTTCCCCCCACAAATGCAAACTATTTAATATGAATGTTATTTTTTCCAAGCAGGGCATAATGTCTAATATTGGGCTTTCTACCAGGGGAATTCACCTTACTAAATAGAGCTTAGTGCCATATATTTTTTTAAGCCCAGATTTAATTTTCCTGGAAAGAATTTCTAATCTGCTCTGAGTTGAAAGCCTTCTTGACACAAACAAATATATAAATAATAAAATAAGTAAGCCTAATCTAGTTTCTCTCCTATCTACATTCCCATAGAACCCCAATTGAACCAGAAATGAACACAAGAGTAATAATTGTGTCCTGTCACATTCTTCCTGTTTTTCTAAATAATTGTATTCTAAGTATCATAATAGATGGAAAGCAATTAAAAGGAACACACACAACCCCATTGTCAGCTTTCTAGAAGCCGAGGTATAGGTAGGGCTGTTCTCTCCTTAAAGGCCTCTTCCTACCTCTGAAGGAATCTGGCTTCATTACTCATGAGCTCCATGAGCCAGTATTTCTTAAGCAGGAATATTTATGTAACAATTGTGGCTTGGCTCTCTAGGAACCCATGATAAAAAGGAACCCATGATAAAACAGCTATCAGCAGTGTCTCAGAGCTCTGGTGATCACTATGTGGTAGCTGTATTGCAACCAAGCTACCTGGCCAACTTATGTCTGCTGTCTCAGGGTGTTCCTAAAGAAGTTTGGCCTTTTAACAAGAAGCCTAACAACCCATAATGAAAGTATTTTCCCAGGCTGTGCAGCCACCATACTTATTCCCATTATTTTTGAATAGCAAAGAAAACTATAATAAATCTTCAGAGGATACAATGATATTGATAATGATGATGATAGCAGCTGGCATTCATGCACAAGGACCTTACACTGTGCTGAGTTCTATCCATTCATTATATCATGACATCTCATAGACATGACTGTGCAAAAGAAGCAAGACACAACAGAGTATGGTTCTACTTGTACAAAGTTCTGCAACAGGCAAAACTAACCTAGGGAGATGAAAGTCAGATCATTGGTTGTCTGGGTGGGGGATGAGGCAGGACAGCAACGGGGTTTGAGGGAACTTTCTAGGGAGGAAAATGTTCCATATCTTGGTTGGGGTGTGTGGTTACATGGGTGGATACACTGGGAGACCTGACCATCTGGTGGCCATCTGGTGAACTTTCTGCACTATGAAGACTGCCGGCTTATGGGTCATGCCTCTTGCAAGAGTGGTGCTCAGCCTTTATTTTTGCATGAAACTCATCTGGCATGTTTACTTAAAATTCAGATTTCTGTGTTCTTCTCAACAAAAGATTCTCTGGGAATAGACCCAGAAATCTGCACTTTAAGCCATCATTTCTGTGCTTGCTTCAGCAGCACGTATACTAAGCCATCATTGCTGCATCATTTCTGAAGCAGAAATCCAAGGTCTGCATTACCTTGCTATCAGTTTGACTTCTCGCCTGTGGCTGGCTGTGTTGTGGACCAGGTGTGTCTATAGATGGTTCTGCAAAAACCCATCGCTGTTCCTAGAAACCTCATTCAGAGCACCTGAGAATAGTGACTGTCTTTTGTGTTTGAATGAAAGGGTTTTATGTAAATAAAACAAAAAGAAAAGTGACATACACCAAGATGACCAGTAATCACTAGGCCTTTTTCTCAGCAGTGCCTCCTGCCACTTCATTTCATTATTACTCCTTTTCTCATGCCCCAAAGATGTGTTTTGTTCACCTGGGCAACTGGTTTTTAATTGATTTTTTCATAAAGTTATTTCCTGCTGTCTTTCACTCTGATTAAGAAGCATAGCATGATCTCATCAGGCCTGGACAAGTATTGATGGGCTGGGGTATCATGGGGCTAATAAAGAGTGTTATACAGTATTTTTTAGTGACACATAAAAACTCCCTCATGAAAGATACGGAGGCAGAGTGTAATATACATGTCATTCTAGGAACAGTGGTATTAGGGTGTCTATTGCTAGACATTAGTGATTTCATTAATGCACTAAGACAGGTCTCTGTTAGGGATAAGTGGTGGGGAGTGGGCACTGGTGGGTCAGAAGGAATGCAAAGGGGAGGCCCTCACAGAACAAAGGGCCCTGTAGGTTTCCAGGTCTTTCTAGATATTCAGCAAGCTAATAAAATACTTCAGATGTATAGGAAAAGAATAACTTAATTCAACGGTTTATTTACCCGTCTTCAACTTTTCTTTTCCCTAAAACACTATTTAAAATATTTCAGAAGGGATGAGGTGTTGAAAGGCAAAAGTGCTTTTGAATTTATCTTCTTTTACTTATTATACCTTTAAGTTCAATCTGATCCACTCTACTCCTTGGATTACTGGGAGGAAGAAGAATTGAGGTTTCATGAGAGAAATGATTTGGGACATTCCCAGCTACTGCTTTGGGCTCCTATTTCAATTAAGTATTAATTGTAATAATAAGTATTCAGAAAAAAAGAAAACTGCCCAGTATGAGCACAACGAGTCCAGCCTTGCCATGAAGGGACTTACTGGTTTTTGGAGAGTCCAGGTAACCTCACTAGGTCAAAGGGCAGGAGAGATTTTGAAGCATGAAGCTTTTTTTTTTTTTTTTGCCAGATTTAAAATGTGGTTTTAGCTGGGGATGGTGGCATGTGCCTGTGGTCTCAGCTACTAGGGAGGCCAAGGTAGGAGGATTGATTGAACCCAGGAGGCTGAAGCTGCAGTGAGCCATGATCACACCACTGTACTCCAGCCTGAGTGACAGAGGAACACCCTGTCTCAAAAAAAAAAAAAAGTTACTCTGGTATATCATTTGGCCAGCACCATCTTAGGGCTGTGGGAGATAGAATACATTTAAGACCATCCATCCTTTTCCAGGAAGAGACTGCCTGAAGTACACAGACTACATAGGAAAGGAAATACACGCACGTCCAAATTCATGCAACCCTCAGATTTCAAAGAAACAAATATGTAATTGTCCTTCCAAAGAGTACATTCTGAAATATATTTTTAAAATTTGATATGTTAGAAAATAACTGAGAAAAATCATTTTAAAGATAGCAGACTATAATTCTTTTTTTATTTCGTCTCTACTTTCTCATTATCCATTGACTTCATTGCTTTCAGGAGCTTTGTGTGAAGCAGGTAGGGGCAAATGCCAGTGGAATTTGAATTATTACCTTGAATGTAACTCTGTGTGTACCTACAGACCTGAAGAAACTCAGGATGTGTGTGTGTCTGCAAGACTGGAGTCACACTGTGATTCATATTAAGGAGCATGGATCTTACCCCATGTGCAATCAGTTTCCATGCCATGGAGATTTTGAGTGAATCTTGTTAATTCTTGCATTCATTTAACAAATAATAATAATTATTTTTTGAGACAGAGTCTCGCTCTGTCACCAGGCTAGAGTGCAGTGGCATGATCTCAACTCACTGCAACCTCCACCTCCCAGGTTCAAGTGATTCTCCTGCCTCAGCCTCCCGAATAGCTGGGACTATAGGCACCTGCCACCATGCCCGGGTAATTGTTTTTTTCTTTTTGTTTTTTTAGTAAAGTTGGGGTTTCACTGTGTTAGCCAGGATGGTCTCAATCTCCTGACCTTGTGATCTGCCCATTTTGGCCTCCCAAAGTGCTGGGATTACAGGCATGAGCCACCGCGCCCGGCCATTTAATGAATAATTATTGTTATGTTCCTTCTCCACATGTTTCAGTTCTCACTGACACTTGACTCCTTCAATTTTTGCATTGTTTTGTTTTGCAACTAAAAGCCCAGAAGCAGTTGTAAGAATAACTTCCAAATGAAAAGTTACAAAATGAGAGTGATTCAGGGTCCCAGATGATGAGTAATCTATAAGTATAATAAAGCTATTGACAAAAATTTGATTTATTTTCTCCAATTCCTCTGATGTTAGCCTTAAAAAAAAATCCTTGTTTTCACACAATGTTTGCTGAACAAATTTAGAAAGCACAAATAAGCAAATAAGAAATAAAAAGAAAATATAGGCCACAGATTGCCCCATCATCTCCTCCCAGAGGTAATTGCTGCTAACATTCTTTTTTGTGCCTCCTTACCTATATACGTAGTATTGGGTTCATATTGAATTTTTCAAAAATGAGATCAGGATGTATGAACAGTTTTGGACTGTGCTTATCTATTTGTTATATCCTGAATACCATTTCTTTTGATACCATTTGGATACTGATAACAGCTGAGGAATTATCTTTCTTCCCTGTAAGTGACTGTAAACCTTGGGCTCGCTGTAGTCCCTCGTCTTTTCTGGGCATGCTTTTCCTGTTTCAGAAGACAATACTAGTCATAGATAACATTCATTGAACACTTACTATATGCTAACCACTTTAATAGAGTTCTCTTGTAATCTTCAACCTGATGAAGCCCATTTTACAGAAGAGGAGATTGAGGCACTAAGAGGTCAATAGCATACAGCTAATATATGGTAAAGCCAACGCTGGACTCTAGGCAGTCTGACTCCAAGATCCTAAGCCCTATTCCTACTTCCTGAAAATGTGTTTAGATATGTTGGATTTGGACAGGATTTAAAAGCTTCAAGCCCAATCATAAAGCCAGTAGGCAGCTTGTGCATCACCTGGTACAATACTCTTGATTTCTTTTGAGGAACTGAAGTCCAAGCTCCCAAGTCACCTTCTGCTGTTCTTTCTACTCTACCACACTGCCCCTGTGACATCCCACTTTATTTTTCCCTTTCAAAACGCTGTGACTTGAGTGTTTGGGGACATGAAAGATTAATAACCTTGGTCTGGACAGGGCTGACCGTGGGCAGGCCTTGTGAGAACTTTTCCCACACTTTAGTGCCAACAGGTCTCGGGCCTGGACGGCACACCCCTGTTATTCTTTCTAGCTGTGGGCCTCCCAGAGCCAACCAGACCCACCGTACAAACTGAGCCGAGGTTCTGAGGGAGAGACCCCTGGGATGCTGCTCCCCAACATGTCAAAGAGCCTGCTCTGGACGTCTTTACCTTCACTCTAAAACTAGTGTCAAACCCGAGACATGCTGGAACTTTACCAAGCTGACACTTTAATCTCTGTAACTAAATCCATCAGGAAAATACTAATGCTGCCTGCATTATTTTTTCTTTCCTAGTCAGTTATTAGCAGCCAGAAACAGTTTGTCTCAAAGAATTTACTTCCCCCAGGACCTTTTTCAAGTGCCACAGAGTTCTATGAGAAAAATGGGAGGGTCTGTCTTTGGATCCAGAAGCAGGATCTGCCCAGTGAGCAGCTCAGTGACCTTGGACAGATGATTTCTTTCTGGATCCATCCTTTATCAATAAATGAGTGGCTTGGCTTAAAGGGATTCCAGATCACTTCCAATTTTAAAAGTTTCTATGGTCATTGTCAGCCTCGGTCAAACATACTCTAAGCTTCCCCAATTTTCATTAACTTAGGCATTTGTTCATTTATTTAAGTATCCTTTTAAAGAATCTGGGCTGTGCCTGTCCTAGGGATAGAGTGGTTGGCAAACAGACATGTTATATCAAGTCATTTCTATAGTGGGAAGAGCCACGAAGGAAAAACAGAGGGAGATATAAGAGTACGTGATAGGGCCTGACCTCAGCTGGGAGGCCAGGGATGGGCTTTGGGACAAAGTAACATTTCAGCTGAGACCCAAAGGATGTGTTGGCACCAGATGGATGACAGAAGAAAAAATGGGGTTCCAGAGACAACACTATGTTTGGATGGCCATGGGCCAGGAAAGATATTGAACCATTTAAAGAAGTGAAAGAGCCCCAGTGGGATGGAGTATGATCAGTGAAGGAGATGTGGTTTTCCATTGTCCTTAGAATAAAATCCCGACTCTTCCCTGCTCATGGCTAGGAGACCCTGCCTAAATTCCCACCTCACTTTTCTCCATTCACAATGGACTATCTTTTTCTCTCTCCTGTCACCTAGTTTAGCTTTCTGAATTTGCAGGTGCTGAAACACTCCCCTCTGTCCTCACAATGCTTGATACTTCCTCATACTTCTGGGATGAACTTAACTGTTGCTTCTTCCCAAGGTCTTTTCTAATCACCCCATCTCAAAGAGGTCAGCTCTTCTCACCCTGACGGTCTCTAGCTCAGAGCCTGTTCATAGCACTTGTCATGATCATAGTTATGTTGTTTACCTATTTATTCTCCTAGGCCAGGTCCCATATTAGTCTGGGTTTCTTCATTAAATATTTGGGGTATGAGGAGGCTAGAGTAGAGGCAGATTATGGAATGCCTTACGGAGCCAGCTAAGGAGCTTGGGTCTCATTCTGTGAGCAAAGGCATACATTTGAAGGGGCTCAAGGAGGATGTGATCGTATTTCCATGTTACACATGTAGAACCACCGTGTGGAGACCAGATGAGAAAGAGGACTGAGAAAACATGGGAAGACCAGGTAGAGGCAACTACAATAGTCTCCTTGAGACATGACGCGGCTTAGACCAGGATAACGGAGTAAAGATGTGCCAAGTGGTTGGACTTATGAAATATCTAGGAGTCCATAGATTTGATGATGGTTAGATAAAGAAGTGAGAAAGAAGGAAGTGTCAAGGAAGCCCAGTCTTCTGGCACAAACAGATTCATTTACCAAGATGGAAAACACTAGAGAAGGAGAAGTGGGATTGCAGAAAGAAGATGAAGAATCACATTTAAGATACTTTGTGCATATTTTTAAATGCAATAGGCATTTCTTCAGTTTAGGTGCCTATGAGATCTCCCAGTAGCAGATCTGTCAAGGGGACTGTAGGATACGTCGATCTGGAGCTCAGAAGAGAAGACTGGGTTGCAAGACAAATATATATGGGAGTTATAGTGGTTTGGAAGTGGCAGTTTCAGGAGAGAAAGAAGTAGGTCTGTCTCTGGGTTCTGATGAGTGAGACCTGAGAAAATAAGCAGCCTCCTTGTGAGAACCCTGATGAGTAAGTCTGGCAGAGAAGCGAGAGAAGATTTTGAAGACAAAGAGAGTTGGAGGTCAAAATGGGACAGTTCTAGATGGCACATGGAAAGATTTGTGGGATATGGAGAAAGGTAGGAACTGACTTAAGGGCAAGAGCGAATTACAAGAATAGGACTAAGGGAAATAAATGGGGCTATGGTTTGTGGGGCCAACCTGAGAAATCGCTGAGGACACCATGGATTTGAGACAAGGAGAAGTTAGATGATTTTCGAATTCTCAAGATAAAACGCTGGTTTCTCTGGGTGTTCAACTGAGACCACTCAGTGAGTCTGGATGGCCTGGATACGAGAAGCCTCTGAGAAACTTCTCTTGATTTCAGGATGGTTCTGGATGCAGGGTTTGGTTTCTTGGTTACCTGTGGGCTTCGTTTCACTCTGATCTGCTCTTCACTGACCCATTGCTAGGTGCATATGTGAGTTTCTAAAATTAAAGTCAATCGAGAAAATTTGTTTGCCTTATTTTGTTTCAATTATTTAAAAATGGTAAAAGTCATGAAAACAGGTTGCCAAATATTTAGGTAATAGAGAAAAAACCTTCCCAATAATTCAACCACCAGATCATAAGCTATTATAATTTGGGAGTGTTCTATTCCTTTTAATTGTCATATGAATTTTTACTATTAATATATTGCAAATTCAGTTTTGTCTCCTGTTTATCACTTAGCATTCTGAGTATTTCCCATGATCCTCTAAAAATTTTTTTTAACTGTCACTTTGAGTTTTTGTATCCTAAAAGTGCTACCTACTTGCCTGAATCTATCAGGGTATAAAGTTGTAGAAAGGAAAAGGTTATCTCCATCTGACTTTCCTTCACCACGTTTCATTTCTCAGACAGCCAATGCGTGCAGCCCAGTATGCATCTTTTCACATAGTGCTGAGCATTTGCAGGGACAGATGGACATATAAATATATATATATGTGTGTGTGTGTGTGTGTGTGTGTGTGTGTATGTGTGTATGTGTGTGTGTATATATATGTATATGTGTGTGTGTATATATGTGTGTGTATATGTGTATATGTGTGTGTATATGTGTATATATATGTGTGTGTATATATATACTTCACCACAGAATTTATGCCAGTAAACACAAAGCTATCTCATTTCCATTAACAGCTGCAGAGTATTCCACTATATAGACATGGCATAATTTGTCCAACCATACCTCAATGATTGCTATTTACATAAAAATGCTGTGGTAATAATGCACACACACACACACATCATTATGCACCATAAAGAGATTTCTCTGGAATTAGTAGCAGTGGAACCTCTAAGAGAAAAAGGAAATGAGCATTTAAAAATTGATAGATATTGTCAAACTGTGCTCCATAAAGGGTCACACCCATTTAGACTTCTACCAACAGTTCCTCTTTCTTCAAACCACTTCCTCTATCGTTGGATCTTTGCCACCAGGTGGGTGAGAGAGAATATCTCATTGCAATTGCAATAGGGATTTCTTGAATTTTGAGTTGAGTGCATTTGACATTGTTTCATATAGTTGACTATTTATATTTCATTTTCTGTAAATTGCTTATCCTCATTGTTTCTTTCTTTATTGAGTTACTGGTGTTTTACTGTTATTGTTGATTTGTAAGAGTTTGCTGTAAATTAAGAAAGTTAATTCTTTGTGTGTCACAAAAATTTTGTACAGATTTGTCTGTATTGTGACCTTGTTTATCCTTTCCCTCTTTCCCAGAATTTAAAACATTTATTTAAATAAATATTTCATGGACTTTTCTTAATAGGATTCTCCTTTAATGGTCATAGAATTTTCTAGCAATTAGATACGTTATAGTTAAACTATTTTAACATTAAACATGTGTCTGTTGCTTCCAATTTTCAGGTAATATAAGTACTACTGTGATGAATAACTGTGTACATATAATTTTTCCCCATATTTTGGGTAAGAATGTATTTTCCCCATATTTTGGGTAAGAATGTATCTCCATCAGATGGAGATAACCTTTTCCTTTCTACAACTTTATACCCTGATAGATTCAGGCAAGTAGGTAGCACTTTTAGGATACAAAAACTCAAAGTGACAGTTAAAAAAAATTTTTAGAGGATCATGGGAAATACTCAGAATGCTAAGTGATAAACAGGAGACAAAACTGAATTTGCAATATATTAATAGTAAAAATTCATATGACAATTAAAAGGAATAGAACACTCCCAAATTATAATAGCTTATGATCTGGTGGTTGAATTATTGGGAAGGTTTTTTCTCTATTACCTAAATATTTGGCAACCTGTTTTCATGACTTTTACCATTTTTAAATAATTGAAACAAAATAAGGCAAACAAATTTTCTCGATTGACTTTAATTTTAGAAACTTAATTTTGTATTTTGGGACTACTGGATTATGATTCTTGAAACTTTGTCAAAATAATTTCTCGAAAAGAAAATTCACAGCAAATTGTGAGAATACCAAGAAAACTGCCTTTCTGTGTTTCTGAAGACTGACACCTAGAGATCTGACACCATTCTGAGCACAAAATTTATCCAAAGAGTCCTTGGTTTACTTTGTAAGATGGGGAGGGAAAAAACAGTGGGAGGAAAAACGAGAGTGGCTGGTGTGGTTAAAGGAGCCTATTAAAGTTTACTTAAGAAAAATAGGTGCTAAACAGGTATAACCAATCTGCTTTAACCAGTGGGCCCTATCCCCTACATACCCAGTCTCAGTGGGGACAGCTTAGCTGCCCTCCTCTTGGATGTAAGTGCTTTCCAAGGTTGGAGTGATCTTTTCACATCATGGAATACACAATCCTCTTACAGTGAATTCTTAGGGTTTGAGGTCTGTGTGCTCATCAAATAGCAACCAAATAAATCAGCATATTTCGGTTGTGATCAGTGGCTTTTTTATTCTGTCTGGGAGGAGAACAGGGAAGTAGAGACCAAGAGTTTTCTGATCACCTGACAGAGCGTGTTGTGTGTATTAGCAAACAAGCTGCCCATGATAAACTGTCTCCTACACAAGCTAACATTTCTTTTACTTATAAAATTTGTTTGTTACGAAAAGTTCATTGGTACCTGTTATGGGCTCAATCGTAACTTCCTAAAATTCACATGTTGAAGTCCTAAACCCTAGAACCTCAGAATGTGACTGTATTTGGAGATTTGGTTTAAGGAGGTAATTAGGGTTAAATGAGGCCACTGGGGTAGGCCCTAATCCAATATGACTAGAATTAGCTAGGTTTAAAAGGGCGAGAATAGGACACAGACATCAGAGGAAACCCAGTCTATGGGACTTTGTTACGGAAGTTCTAGAAAACCAACACGGTACCCCCAAATCAAAAGAATTATATAATGAATCCCATGTACCATCACTTAACTTCGACAACTATCAATAATTTGCTAATTATGTTTCATTTATTACCTCCAGTTTTCTTCTGGAATATTCTAAAATCCCAGATGTCACATCATTTCACTGACAAATATTTAAGTATGCATCTCTGTTTAAAGACTTTTTAAAAACATATTCACCAAGTCACTTTCTTGCCTAACAAAACTAAAAATAATTTCCTGATATCATCCAGGCCATATTCAAATTTCCCCAATTGTGTCACAGGTGGTGTCATTCATTTATAGATAGTTTGAATCCAAACCCAGTTTGGTTTTGGTTATTACTTCTTGTGAGCCTCTCTTATTCTAGAACAGAGCTCAGTCCCTGCCCCTTTTTTGTGGTTTGTATTTACAGAAAAATTGAATTGTTTGTCCCGTAGAGCACCTCAGGTGGTTGATTGTTTCTTCATGGTATAGGTTAATTTGGTTTTCTCTCTCTCTCTCCCTCTCATATTTTCTGTAATTTGGTTATTAGATTTAGAGGGCTTGTTTAGATTCAGATTCAATATTTTGGGCAAGAAGATTTCACTGAGGTTTGAACTTTAAAAAACTGAAAGAGCTAACAATTTATTTTCCCTTTAAAATGAAATAAACAACACAGGAAAAATGTCCTGAGTAATTAGTAGAGACAATCTGATTTTGTGTGTCAAATACCCAAATAGACTAAAGAAAACAAGGTGACAGAAATAAAGAATATGCAAAGGTCACCATTTTCACTAAAAATCTGTTCCAAAATGGAATGTCCTGACTTTAGGAATCACTGCCATACACTTTTGAGGTCAAAAGGGGTCAAATTATTTTATTGCACTGTTTTAAAACCATGTTAGTGTGGCAGCTACGCAGCCTCCAAAAAGTGTGCCCAGGAAACCATACTTGACCTTTTGAGGGCTTTCTTTTGCCATGAGCTGTTAAAAGCAGCAGCTTCTCTGCTATATTAGCCGTTCCACCCCCATGCTACCAGAGGTCTGCCCTCGCTGTAAATCGGGGCTTTATTGAATCACTGGTTATAATAGCAGAAGACTGGAAATGATCTCTATGCCCATCAGAAGGGGACTCGTTTAGTGTCATAGAATTCTAAAATCCTTTAAAAATATTTCTGTAGAGCTACGTGTGCTAATATACCATCGTCAAGATATAGTGTGTAGAGACTGCATATAGAGTAGGCTATCTGTATATAATAAAATGTTTATTATATGCATAGAATATTTTAAGAATGCTTAAGAAACAGGGAAAATTGGAGAACAAACGGCTGGTGTAGAGAATAATTTGCATTTCCTTGTGGACCCTCTCTCACCATTGAAAATTTTAGCTATGTATGTGTATTTTAGCTACGTAATTACTTTGTTTGAAAATTAACTAATTGAATTAACTAACGCCTTGGAAATTGGCATGGACTGAATGGTTGTCAGCAACACTACAGTGCTGAGCCAGTAGTTTTCAGTTCTTGCCTGTGTTTATTGAGCAAGGGAGATGACAGATAGCAGAGGGATTTTCATTCGAAACACTTTTCAGCTTGCATTTGACCACTTTGAAGAGGGAAACCAAACAGACTTTGGAACCATTTTCAAGAATCAAATGTGTTGTGTGTTTCAAAGGATTTTAACTCTCAAATAGACCTTTCTCTGGAGTGACATTCCCCACTTTGAGAAACTAAAACAAGTAACTTGTACCAAAAAAAAAAAAAAGTATAAATTATTATTACTTCTGATCAAACATGTAATGTCAAGTCTGGAAGAAAGAAAAAGAAACTTCCAAGACAGAGTCTGGTAGTGTTTCCATAAAACATGCCATGTGCTATACATTGCAAGGCACTAGCAAAGGAAGTCTATTAATAGAATTGAGAAAACATTAATAGGGGCCCACAAGGACCTGGTCATTTTTAAAGATATGAGAATGAACTCTTGGCTTTATAATTTTACAGCTGTTAAAACACCTGCCAGCAGGACCTCTTATTGTGTGGATTTTTTTTTCCATTACACTGTGTGTGGAAAGACATTTCAACTAAAGTGTAAAAAACATTCGAGAAAACTCAAAGCCCTAATTATGAAGCTTGATAAAGTGGTCAAGAAAAGCTATGTTTACAAATCTGAAAATGTCACTGTGTGCTTTTATTAAGCCTCAAACTTCCCTCCTATGGGAAAGCTTAACAGCAGAGGTAATCTCTATAAAAAGGAGCTATCAGTAAGCACAAATCATGTCAAGCAAAGGGGAACATGTGACAGGTGGATTTCAAAATAGCACAGATTTAATTTATCTGGGCCCAAACCTCTTCCATCAGGGTGACAAAGACATGTAGTCACTGAAGGGGATGCTTCCAGAATCGCTCTGTGTTTAAGTACCATGGCCCCAGCTCATCCTGCAGGTCCTGAGCTCCTCCTTGCGTGGCCTGTTATTCTAATACCTCAGCCCATCCCATCCCCTGCCCAACTATGCAAACATCTTGATGGTGGGACTTGGAAACCTTCCTGCAATTTTTTGCCCTACTAGCTGGTCAAATTCCTCATTCATTCCTTTGGATTAAAGAATTAATACAGAATATTCCAAAGTGTTATGACACTATAAGCATAGTGTCATGATTTAAGGCTCCTGGTGGAGCCGAGTGGACTTGGGGGTGAATCTTAGCACTACAAGCTGGTAGCTATAAGGCCTACCCCAGAGAATGAAGTGAAGACTGAAAATTACAAAGTGGGTCACGTAACACCAGAGACTCCTCACTCTAGAACAGGCCCTCCCTTCTGGGACCTCAGAATCCAACTGGGAAAGCAGGCCTGTGGACTAGAAATTATAGGAGCAATTACTAGTAATTACAGAAATGATCAGAACCTAAGAGAAATGTGACCTAAATCCTCAGAAGCCCAACTGGGAAAGCAGGTGGTTCAGGGGGGCCCCCCTGACTTGGGGCGGTCAGGGTAGGGCCCCAGAAAGAGGAAACATTCTGAGCAGCCTTGAAACTCACCTGTCAGGTGGGGAGTCAGGGAACGCCATTGTGGGTAAAGATAAAACAGCAGGTGGGAAGCTCTGGCGCACTTGTAGGCCCTGGCACACAATGTGACAATGACTCATCTCTCATCTTGCACAAGTTTGGCTTTTGAGGGACTTGGATAACTCAATGAGGGCTGTGGCATATACAATACATGTCTCATAACCAGGGCTTGCCACACTGTGGTTGCAGCGGGACAGAGAGTTAGCCTTCTCCCACTATGTAACACCTTGCACGCCTTTCTTCTCTTCCCATCTCCCAGTTCATTTCTTCCCAGAAGGAGCAACTATTAATCTGGACAGATTGCAGGGTGTCAACTAGGTCATAGACACTAATGGGTGGGAGCAACATATATAAAATAATTGTACCTTTTCCTGATACTCCGATATCCCTGCCCGAAGCATCAAGCACTTTCCACTAACCATGCTGCGTGTTTGGAAGGTCTCTTCTAGTGAAGTCCCCCTAAGCCCCAGCTTCTACAACAGTCATAGTGGTGCATAAGAAAAGCACAATAAATGGTAGCTGGATTGAATAATGCTCTGGCTAAGATAAACTTTACCCTCTTGCTTAAAAATTGCTTATATTTGGCCCAAAGCTGGATGCTGACACTAGTTTTAACATATTTGGGATTCAGCTAGGTAACGAATTTTCTTGGAAGCTTTTACTAGCACCTGTTTTTACTCAGGCTAACTGAGATTCCAAATGGCCAAGGGGTTTCCTGGTTCGGGGTCTGGGGAAGATTACTGTCATGGAGAGGTGTATCCCAACGTTAGCAAGGCATGTGAAGCAGCACAGTCATTTTGCTGGTGCAGATTTCTATAGACACGGATGGTTCTGGAGCCAGCAACTGTGGCGGAAGCCTCCTAGTTCCCATGGTTGCTTCCTCCTCCTAGCACAGGCTGTAGCACTGTGGTGTTATTTTGGGGCTCATTCCTGAAGGCTCATCCCAGATTCTGTCTCTTCAGCACTCCCAGCAATTCCAAGGAAACATGTAAAAGTGTCCACAGACATGCCAAAAACCACAGAACAGCTCAAAAGCGGATCTGGCAAACAGAAAGCAAAATCCTGTAACAGTGACTTCAGCCTCTCTTTGTTTTCTTCCAGATGTGCATATGGCTTTCTCCATCCCCTCAGTCAGGTCCCTGCCTAAATGTCAGAAAGACCCTACTCTAACTTCCTATCTGCTGTAATTCCTCTTCCCAACAGGCATTCTCTCTACCCTTCTTCTGCTTTAGTTTTCTTCATAGCATTTATCACCCCTGACATTTTACATATTATATATTATATATTTATGCATTTATTGTCTGTGAACTCCATGTAGAACACAATCTTCATAAGAGAAAAAACTTTTGCTCACAGCAATATCCCCAATGCCTAAAACAATAGCTGGCACATAGTAGATGAATGAATCCTAGCTAATAATTATAAAACCCTTCATTTATGCTCAGAATTTGATATAAATTTGTTCATCAAATTCTTATACCAATCTAATAAGATGAATTATCCACATTTTTCAAATGAGAAAGCTGAGGTCAAGAGAAGTTAAAGAACTTGCCCAAAGTGATTCAAGTTATTCAGTGGCAAGACCTAAATACGATCTAGGGCAATTGAACCACAGGCCCTGCGTTGCTCACCACGCTATGCTGCATGTTGCGATTTTTCCTTCATGGCCCTCCTCCCCCGAGTCTCTAGCAAAGATAACTCCAGTACTGCCCTTATTTTTGGAAAATATTTAAAGTTATTTTCCGATATTTTTCATGTGAAAAGTTTCCCCAAATAAAAGGATAGTACTTCAAAATGTTCAAAGAAACACAAATAAGAAAACAATGAAAAGGTCCACAAGGTGTATACCTAGAGTAAATCTGCTCCAAAGAATCTGGTTCTTATTTTATTGTTAAAATCTTTTTTTTTTTCACTTAAGTGACTTTTGAGAAATACTTTGAGATGGACAACTTAGTTGGCATGTTGAAAAAACTCAAGCTATTTTCAGTAAACGTTAGCTCTTTGATAAATCAGTATTCTAGGTATTTTAGCCTGGAGATGTGATTTTGTATGGGGATTGGGGTGTCAGGGCTCTCTGTACTGTCCCCCTTCTCCCCACACTAAAATGGCCTCCTGGGCCATCTTGCTGGCACCTGGAGTTACACCATTAACTATATCCTTTAAAAATACATCTCCTGAGAGAGACAGCCCTTCAGTCTCTTCAGCCTTCTATGTGAATCTATCCAAGTGTTCATAAAAACGTCTTTTTTAAAATAGGGAGATGATTAGGGAGTCCATAAGGACCTGCATTCCTGAGTGAGGACAGGAATTATAATGGAAGGAGAAGGAAAGTGAACCAGTGGGTGTCCTTCTTTCTTCTTATTATTATTATACCTTAAGTTCTGGGATACATGTGCAGAATATGCAGGTTTGTTACATAGGTATACATGTCCCATGGTGGTTTGCTGCACCCATCAACCCATCATCTGCATTAGGTATTTCTCCTAATACTATCCCTCCCCTTGCCCCCCACCCCCTCAACAGGCCCTGGTGTGTGATGTTCCCCTCCCTGTGTTCATGTGTTGTCATTGTTCAACTCCCACTTACGAGTGAGAACATGCAGTGTTTGGTTTTCTGTTCTTGTGTTAGTTTGCTGAGAATGATGGTTTCCAGCTTCATCCATGTCCCTGCAAAGGACATGAACTCATTCTTTTTTGTGGCTGCACAGTATTCCATGGTATATATGTGCCACATTTTCTTTATCCAGTCTATCTTTGATGGGCATTTGGGTTACATTCAACTCTCTGCTATTGTAAATAGCAGCAGGTATCCTTCTATTTGGCACATGTAGAGTAGGAATTCAAATGGGTCCGATAACAAAAATAAAATATGTAAAACAATTTTTGTAAGTTCTAGGAAGGCAAGGACTAAACCTGTTGTTATCCCCTGCAACTCATACAGGAGTACAGTGCCTGGCATGTAGTAAAAGCTCAGTATTTCTTAGGTGGATGAATGCAGGCTCCTGAGCATGCCCCAGGCTCTTACCTCTCTCTTTTCTGGCATCCCCATTCCTCCCTCAAGCCTTCTACCTTCTCTCTCCCACCAGTTATCTCCAGTGGAAGTAAATTTTTCCTCTGAAATTCTCTAGCAATGTAATTTCTACAGGGAATTTTATGAAGAATTAATCATATACAGACAGTGAAATCTCTTTGAAAGTTTTTTTGAAAAGCTATATTGTCTTTTGTCATAAAATGTTCCATATGTTTATATCTTTCTCCCCATCTGGATTATAAATGTCAGAAAGGTAGGGGCTTGACAACTTTGCTTCTTCAATGCTTTTCATACAAATATAAATATTGATTGGATTTTATAAGAAACTCTCACTTTCATGTTCAAGCAGACTAAATGGGAAAGGTAAAAGCAAGACCTCAGGTACATTATCTTGCTGTTTCAGTGTGTCTCAAAAACGGGATTTGAAAGTGCTGGGTTAAATTCGGTTTCATCATTCATGGCACACTAATCTCAGCTGAATTACATAATTGATTTTTTAAAACCAGGATAGTCCTTATTTATCTGGATAAGTAACGCACAATCACACACATATATGCTATGACTTTTCTTGGGAAAATTAAAAGAAAATCCATAGCTATAAGTGCCAGCAGCCTAGCATTACAATAGCGTCACTTTATCTGATTTAGAAGAGCTGTGTTTGGTGGCAGTAAAATTGATGAAACATAGCACTTTTCCTTATGGTTATGTTGAAACTTGTATTAACACCCTTACAAACTGCAAAATGTTAAGTTTTTTTTTTAAGGTTGCTTTATACATTCTTCACATCCGTTTTCTTCCCCAGGATCGGTTCACATAATTACAATTAAACTGTGTTCTATTTCTATGGTTGATTCCTTAGAATTTTTTTGTATGTCTTTGAAGCTGTAAGGACAGAAAGCATTACTATACATCAGCATCTACATAATAAAATTAACTCCACTCTACCCACCACCTTCTCTATTTGGTTATTACAGAGTGGAAAGTTCATCAGGGTTCCCCCTCCCTTCTTCCCAATAAAACAAATCAATGAGAAAAAAGTAGAAAATCTACCACCACATCAACTGCCAGCAGAATATTACAAACAGATTAATCCAGATTTTAGGATATTGCTATGGGCCAGACTTTGGACTTGTCAGTCTTGTTGCACTTGTTGGCAGCACTGTCTCTTAGGGAAGTCAGGCTTTATGTGATCATGTGTGCCCAGTTATGAAAGCCCATAGCGCATTGAGAAAGCACTAATGGCCAGGTGATTCCGTGCCTTTCTCAATAAAAGAGAGAATAATGCATACTTTAAAAGATAGTGTAAACCTATGAAATAAGGATTGTCTCTGGCTTTACATATCTTGGTTTTGAGGCAATGTAGGAACAGAATTGTATTTGCCCTTTACCTCAAAAATAATTTGAGAATAATTTTGCTTACTCTTTCCAAAAAATCTACTCTTTGGGTCACAGAACAAGTAACTTTTTGTCAACCTCTACCCATCTCCACTTTCTAGTGAAATCACTGCCAAAGTTTCCCTCATGCTATATTTAAAACACATGGAAGATCTCTCCAAAAACCCAACACTTACTCACTAGGTGCCAGGCACTATTAAAGTGCTCCACATATGTTTAATCCTTATAATAATTCTCTGAAGCTTGTGTTTTTATCATCATCCAATTTGAAAGATGAAGAGACTGAGAAAAAGAATGGTCATGCCCAAGCTATTCAGCTGAGAAGTGGCAAAGTCAAGATTCAAACCAAGGCACCCTGAAGCCAGAGGCGACTCAAGCTCTAAATCCCTGCACAATGCGGCCTCTTACTTAATAAATACCTAACAAGCAACCAGATCCCCACCCCACCTCTGACTCATACTGCTATTCTTCTTGTTTCTTTTTATTGGAAGGAAACTTAGGATGATATCAACTTGGATTTTTTTCACTTCAACTCAGACAAAAAAGAAGTCACCTCCTTCTACTCTCTTTAAAACTATGTTAATTTTGTGTATCCCAATCCCTTAACTAAGAATTATTTTGAAATTATCAAAGGTTTGTGTTAGTGTTGCATTATTCTCTTGGATGCTGTGGTTCTTTCTATTTAAGAGCTTATTATTTTCCCCATAAGCCAGTTTGGGGAGGAGGTAATATGTCTTTTTGGCTCTTGAATGCTGCTTGCCTCTGAATCTCATTATGGCAAGTCACTTTCTGAAACTGGGCTGTAGCTCTAGACAAATGATTGTATGAAGTTTTAAATAAACATACAACATTTACGTTAGGCTGTTTCTTGAAATGATTTATTGTCATTTTCTTCTTTCAGTCCTGCTCTTTAGACATAAAAGACACAAGCTTTTGCAGTTTATACAAACCAAATCCTCTGTTTGCTCTGATTAAGCATTCATGAGTCTTTAATATAGTACAGGCTGTAGCTCTGGGATTATTCCCTATGGGAGTGGTGGAATTAAATACATTAGCCAACAGAGATAAGGAAGGGTACCAGAGTTTAATTGCCATTAAAATAGATACGTTGAGTAACAAAAATAGAAGGCAGGAAAACAGTCTGTATTCTCATTTTCTGCTGTGGTAGATGGAAGTTCTATAATCCTATGACTTGCAGCCTCTTGAAAACTCTCTAAAGGTGATGGCCTAGAAGATGTAGGGAATAAGTAAAAATTGTGCCTATTCTTGAGTTCCTGAGAAGACTTGTGCATAGGAAGATTGTGAACAGTGGGAACCTTGGAGTTGCTCACCGTGAAGAGCTTTCAGCTCTACTGGAACTGGGCACAGGTGTCAATCAGTGGAATATCATTACACCACCCAAAACTCCCTGGCCTCTCAGAGGCTTTTCAGAAATGTGAAGAGAGTTCCCACCTTCCTCCGTGGCCCCAGTCAGTGACTGGACACAGAAGAAATTTCCATAGGTAATTCTGACAGGCAGCTTTCCTTTTCTTTTTCTTTTTTTCTTTTTTCTTTTTTTACTATTTTATAATTGGCTGGCTTGTCAGAGTTTTCTTTTTAATTCTATTTGCGGCTATTGTAAATGGATTTTGTCATATTCCCCCAGAAGCTGACACTTGCAGTCAGCCATGAGGTTGGGAAACTTGTCCAGTTAATTCACACGAAACAGTTAAAAGAAAAGCATTTTTTTTTAAAGTTCTGTGTGAGTTGCATGTATTTTCCCTTCAGTTTAGAAATCTTCAAATTTTCTGGTTCTTAAGTTTAAATTTAGATTAGGTAAGGGGAAATAAAATGAAGTCTTGCACTTTTGAGCAACGAGAACCAAGAGAAAACACCTCAGAAAATAGAAGTTTCTCAGAATGAGGGAGACACTGAATTTAAAATATATTAGCTGATTCCATTTATTTGAAATTCTAGAAACAGCAAAACGTTATGTATAGTGACAGAAAGCAGATCAGTGATTGTCTGGGGCAGGGAGTGCAAGGGATGGGGACGATGGACAGAAAAGGAGCACAGGAACTGCTGGGTGTTGGAAATGTTCTACATCTTAATCGTACTTAGTTGCACAAACCAAATTCATCCACCCGTACACTTAAAACGACTGCATTTTATTGTATGTAAATTATACTTCAATAAAGTTGATTTTTAAAAATATACTGACATAAGTTACTGAGGGGCCATGGGAAACTTCTCTAAATCATCCTTTATTTTAACATAAAATAGTTGTGCTAATACTCCAGGAGTCATTAACGGTAGAATGGATTTTTTTTCCCAAACAAAAATAATATATATCCATCAGCTTTAAGTGCTGCAGCCGACAGGCTGAGCTGTTGTTGCCAACTGCTATCTGAGAAGACGTTTCAGGCTGGCTCTGCGGGCGGAGCCGCACGCTCTCCCCGAAGCTGCGCATAGTTGGCCTTGTTGCTGTGTGCATTCTCGGTAATGGATCACAGGGCAACCAAATTAATTGCAAGATGTGCTTTAATCTCCCACATGAACATGGAAATAAGGATCTATTAACCTTGTGCCCAGTGCGTCTTTTTTTTTTTTTTTTTTTTTTCTTCATTCCGCAAGTGGCAGTCCTGGAGTATTATCCATGTTTCCATTTCCCGAGGCCAGTTAGACGCGGAGCAGAAAGGTGTGCGTGGTCAGTTCCAGCTCCTAAAATGATGTGTAGTCTGCAAGCTGAAAAGGTCTCGGCGCGGGGTGTGGGCAGTTCTGTGGAGCTGGAACCTAGCCGCTGCAGCGGGATCCCAGGGCCTGAGGCGCAGGAACCCACTGCCCAGGCCCCAGCGCTGTCGGCCCTTCCTGCCCTCCACCCACCCGTTCCCCTTCCCCGCTTAAGCCCTTCCCCCTCCTCCCTCTCCCTCTTCCTCTTCACCCGCGCCAGGGACGCACAGCCCTTGGTAGATGCCGGGAGTTTGGGTTTTGTGATTCAACAGTTGATAGTGAGCATTCCCCCAAGAGGAAAAACAGCCAGAGCCAAGCCATTTCTTTCTCTCTCTGTGGTCCTGCAGGCTCTTGGAGTGTTTACACTAAACTCCAGGCCCGGGAAGGGAATTTACAGCCTTATCACTGGAATTGACAGCGATGTCGGCTGGGGGATGTGTGTCTCGCAGACTCTTTTTTCAAGGGAGACTTTTGGCTTCGTGTAGGCGGGTGGTGATTTTATTCTCTCTCTCTCCCTCTGCCTGCAGTTCCTCTTTGAAGATTTTCTGTCATGTTTATTGGGATAATGAGGATTTATTTTTTGCTTGTATTCCAATATTGTCAGGAAATGATATCTATAGAAAAGTATTCTCTTAAAAACCACAAATTAGATGTAATCAATGTAAAGATTGCTGCAGGTCAGTATTTCTCTTTTTAAAAAATTATCGATTATTAAGTTGATACCAAAGAATATTTAAAATATATGTGAGGTACAAATAATAATGATACAATGAATAGATAGCATAAGCAAAGAATTTACCTGATCCCCATCTCCTTTTCCATCCTGAATTTTCCAGTAGTCATCCTTTACTACCTTAATATGTAATTTTATCATGCTTCTATCTGAAAAAATTGTATGGCTTTAAATTTCTGCATGTTTTAGAACTTTATATACATAGAATCGTATTAGACATATTCTTTGTGGTTTATTTTTTTCCAAGTGACATTATGTTCTTAAGGGTCATTCATTTTGCTACATGTGGCTATCGTTCATTCATGTTCACTCCAGCATCCGTGTGTTCTATTGCTGATGGACATTTGGGTTACTTCCCATTTTTTTTTTCTATTCAAATAGTTCTGTTGTTAACATATTTATAAAGAATTATCCAAATGTACACCCTAGAATTTCTCTAGGCCTTGCTGGAAGTGGAATTGCTGGGCCATGGGTACGGGCATCTTCACTGATAATGCCAAATTGTTTTATTTACGGGATCTGCAAATTTACTCTCTCACTAGCAATATACATATAGAAATTGTGCATTCTCTCACCAACATTTAATATTGCCAGACTTTTTGCCTACTTAGTGGTAGCAAAACAAATCATTAAGGATTTTAGCTTGTATTTCTCCAGTTAACTAAAGAGGTTGCACAACTTTCTGTGTGTGTATTGGCTATCTGGATTTCCTCTTCCTTGAAGGGTCTGCTTTCCGTTGCCTATTTCTGTTTGTTAGTTATGTATATTGAGAATACTATCTCTTGATTTGTGGCTTTTCCTTTCACTATCTTTATGGTGAAGTTTGATGAACTGAGGTTCTTAGTTTTAAGGCAGTTTAATTTACTAATCTTTGTCTATATGGTTTGTGGGTTTTGTGTGTCTTAAGAACTTCTCTAATTCTAGGTTGTAAAGATAGTCTGTATTGTCTTCTAAGAGTTTTATAAATTTACTTTGCACATTTAACCACTAGAATGGATTGTCATATGTGGCATAAGGTATAGACCCAATTTTTGGTTTTTATCCTATGGGTATCCAATTATCCCAGCATTATTATTGAAAAGTCCCTGCAACATAATAGCTACTGTCATAAACTAAGTATCCATATGCTGAATGGTGTCTTCCGAAAATTCATGTGTTGAGACCTTAAGTTCCAGTATGGTGGTGTTTCAAGATAGGACATTTTGGGGGCAATTAGAATTATATGAGGTTATAAGGGTAGGGCTTTCCAAGAAGAGGAAGAGAGGCTGGGTGCGGTGGCTCACGCCTGTAATCCCAGCACTTTGGGAGGCAGAGGCGGGCGGAACACAAGGTTAGAATATCGAGACCATCCTGGCTAACATGGTGAAACCCCGTCTCTACTAAAAATACAAAAAAATTAAGCGGATGTGGTGGCGGGCGCCTGTGGTCCCAGCTAATCGGGAGACTGAGGCAGGAGAGTGGCATGAACCCGGGAGGCGGAGCTTGCAGTGAGCCGAGATCGCGCCACTGCACTCCAGCCTGGGCGACAGAGACTCCGTCTCAAAAAAAAAAAAAAAAAGTGGAAGAGAGAGATTGCTGTCTCTCTGCCATGTGAGGATGCAATGAGAAGGCACGCATCTGCAAGCCAGGAAGAGGTGCTTATCAGAAACCAACTTAGTCACACCTTGATTTTGGATTTCCAGTTTCTAGAACTGTGAGAAGTAAATGTTATGTAAGCCCCCCCGTCTATAATATTTTGTTATGGCATCACAAGCAGACTAATATATTATATACATATTTTTTCCTGCATTCTCTATTCTGTTCCTTTGATCAATTTGACCATCACTAAACTGTTAAGATATTGAATCAATTATTAATTATAAATGGTGATATCTGTTAAACTAAATTCCCCTTGGTCCATATAAATATTAGAATCAGCTTGTCAGTTTCACAGAAAAAAAAAAAAAAACCTTTTGGTAGTTTTAATGAAATAATATTGAATCTAAATATCAATTTGGGGAACACTGTCCTTAAAAGTATTGAAATTTCCAATCCATGAACATGGTATATGGTGTGATTAAGCCTTCTCTGTTGTATTTCAATAAAGCCTTGTCATTTTATTTGTAGAAGTTTTACACATATTTTTAAAATTTTATTCCTAGAATCTTTGTTTTTAATGATATATTAATAGGATCTATTTAAATTTTTCTTAACTATTCAGTGCTGGAGTATAGAAATGCAACTGATTTTTGTACATTGATTTTTATATCCAGCAACTTGTAAATCTTTTTCTGTAGATTTTCTTCTACACAATGATTTTATTTGGGAATAAGATAGTTTTGTTATTATCCAGTCCTTACACATTTTACTTATTATTTATTTTTGCCAAAACTGCATTGGAGAAGACCACTAATACAAGGTTGAATAGAATTAATAAAGGCAATCTTGTCTCATTTCTGACTTTAAAAGGAAGGCTCTCAACAATACCATTAATTGTGATGTTTCCTGTTGATATACTTTATCAGGTTCAGTAAGTATAGCTCTGTGCCTTCCTTGATAAGATATTTTATTATAAATGTACATTCAATTTTGTCAACAGTTTTTCATTATTGAGATAATCATATGTGTTTATTACTGTGATAACTTTCTATAATTGATTTTCTAATGTAGTCTAGGAAACACTTGATTGTGATATATAATTTTATTTTATATTGTTGGATTTTGCCTGCTTCTCTTAGTACTTTTCTATCTCATATTCCAAGTCTTTATTAGAAGCAAAATAATTTCACTAGTGTTTGCCTAGTCCCAGTGATACTGAGCCTTAGAAGAGTTATTAAAATTATTTCCACTTTGTGACCTTGAAACATATACTTCCAAATAAAAACCTCTTTCATGAGCATCATGGAAGCACCATGTAAGGTTGGTATTTCAGTTCCCAAGTATATTCTCTACCCTTTTAATTTTAAACCTTGAATTCATTATTTGGCTAAGTTTTCAAGCAGCATGAGAAACATCTAAATTTCTTAGACTGCATGAAGGTGGTTGTATCTACGTATAAGTTGCACTCATTTTATTTTTGTGCTTTCAAGTAACTGTTCTTATTGGACTTCCATGCTTGCCTGGCTTTTCCTCACGATTGAACTACATGGTTTTTTAGGAGAGACACTGCCGTCTTTAGTCCTCATCTGTCCTTCTATAGTATTAATACACATGAACTAGACTGCCTCAGGCTTTTATGCTTCTGAGCAATCACTTAAGAATTAAAACCTTTTTGTCTGTCTCTGTAGCCAGGCTTCCCATAAGAAAGAAAACAAAACCGAATTAACGATGCTTCTCTAGAAAACAATGTAAGTGGCAAGTAGGTAGCACACAGCTCAGAGGAACTCCTGTGAGCACATGGCTTGGGAGATTCATTCAATCTGAACTTTCCTTCAGTGTCTATCTTTCTACACATCCCAGTTGATTTTTGAAAGGAATTAATCATATCACTTTGTTAGTGATCCCTTTTCGTCTGGGATCCCGTTTATGGCAATAGGGCCATAAAACACTTCCATTTTATCAGAAGTGTCAGTGGACATGAATATTTGGAAATAAAAATGATTGAACAGGGCCATTATGTGGAAGAATTTTTGAAAAGTGAGGGCATAGCAAAAACAAACACTATTTTAAAACCTGGATCTACTGACCTTGGGAACCTAAAAATCATCATTTACCAAGTAATGCTTTGCCGCTTGCCATTGCTCATCTAAATACTGTGGTGAAACACACTACTGACTAGGAGCCCCTAATTGGCTTGGCTCATAATGGGACCTACTGCTCCCAGTTTAAAACCCAGTGCCGCATTTTGTAGTTTCCTGCTACTGGGTGAAAGAAGGGGGAAGGTGAAATCTCTGAGGCTTGAAAGTGTCCCTTCAGGGCTTCATGAGAAGTCCTTGAAATAAACTCATAGAGGATGGGGGAATAGCAACCTGTTATGATTTAAAATATTCTAATCAATGACACCTTTACAATTGGAGACACATGTGGATACCCTAAACAATCTATGGCATGTTGAGTTTAATCAACCCTAAATGATTATTAGAATATTTTGAGTTTTCTTTAAAATATTCCAGCAGAGGGGAATAATATAGAGGTCGGGAATATGTGAAACTAGAATGGTAGAATGTGGACCTTTATTGAGGATGGGAGAGAAATAGATGAGTGTTCATTATACTATTCTCTCTACTTTTGTGGAGGCTTGAAATTTTCCATACTGAAAAAAACTCAGCAATTAAAATGGAATGAAAGATGTCAACCTTCTGTTGTTAACACAGGTAAACTTTGGTTCCTACTCATGGTGGGTGCACACTACTCAGATCCCCATTCAGGAATGAAGCACATTCCGCAGCTGCTGGGAGTGCTCCCTGCAGAAAGCCCTCTGCCATCTGCCCCTTATGTGGATTGTATTGCTGGAGAGAGAGCCACCTCACCCCTCCTCCTGGGGCAGCCTCCTCCACTGATGGATGTGGGAGTAACAAAGGTCCAGACTCCCTGTTCCTGTATCCCAGCCTCAGCAATCCCATGGCTGAGGCCTCCATTGAGACTTCATTGCAGCTCATATTCTCCCTCTGGCCAATCTTGTACCTTCTCCACCTCTTTCACAGATGCTGATCCCAAGAGCATTTCCTAATAAACCTCCTTCAAGCTTATGTCAGATTCAGTTGGCTTCTTCGGGAACCCTATGTGAGATACTACTTTAAACATAGAATCTGAGAATGTTAGAGATGAAAGGGAGGGACCTAAATGCTTTCTCAATCCAAATATCTCATTTTACAGGTAAAGAAATTGCACACCAGAGAGGTTACATGACTTATCTAGTACCAATCACTTAACTAGTTGATGCCAGAGCTGAAATGATACAAACCGGAATTCCTAACTCCCATGGGCCAATCCATTGCCCTGTTCTAAATGTTTCACTGGTTCACATAGGCCCATTTTGAAAATAAGTTGCTTAGTTGATACTATTTGGTCTTGCAGTATGACAGCCAGGTGACCCTGATATATCGTATAGTTTTGACTGCTTATCACAGAATAGTCAATTAAAGGTAGGTAGTAGCAAGCACATTTATCTTCTCATACACCAAAAAGGTGAGTATAGCAGTTAGAGATGTCATCAGAAGCCCAGATTCTTTCCTCCTTTCTTTTATAGTATGTTCAGTATTTGGTTTTTAATGTTAGAATCCCAAGAAGGCTGCTATGGCTCCAGGCTTCACATTCTTCAGTACCAATGTCAAAGTAGAAAAAAATGTGTTTATTAATTATCATTTTGTAATTAGGGAGAAAAGCCTTTCCCAGAAGCCACTCAGCAGACTTCTACTCACACACCCCTGAATCCTGTGCCTATGTTATAAGGCAGACTGGGAATGAAACTATTTGGCATTTGGGGCCTCTCTAGGGAGATGAGCTCTACTAACTAGGAAGACAGAGGGCTGAAGGTCATGGGGTAGGCAGCACGATGACTGCTACCTCTAATCTAGTTTTCATCCTCTAAACTACCTGCTCATCCAGGGAAAGGTGTTCATTGCGTATGATATAATCTGATTAGCACTTTTAAGATAGCTACTCACCTGAGAGATTTAACTGGTCACCTCTGATACATACACATGTATGTATACACACACACACACACACACACACACACACAAATATAGCCTCCCAGTTACCTTTTGTTTGTGTGTGTGGTGAGAACATTTCTAAGATCTGTTCTCTTAGCAAATTTTAAGTATACAATCCGATATTACTAACTATAGTCACCATGCCATGACTCCAGAACTTGTCCTGAATAACTGAAATGTACCCTTTATTCAATACCTTGCCATTTCCCCTAGCCCCTGGCCACCACCATTCTACTCCCTGGTCCTACAAGTTTGACTTAAGATTTCACTTAAGTGAATGAAATTATGCAGTATTTTAAGATTCCACTTAAGTGAAGTGAAATCATGCAATATTTATCTTTCTGTGCCTGACTTATTTCACTTAGCATAATGTTCTCCAGGTTCATCCAGGTTGTCACAAATGACAAGATTTCCTTTTTTTTGAGACAGAGTCTCATCCTGTCGCCCAGGCTGAAGTGCAGTGGCACGATCTCGGCTCACTGCAAACTCTGCCTCCCAGGTTCACGCCATTCTCCTGCCTCAGCCTCCCAAGTAGCAGGGACTACAGGCGCCCGCCACCATGCCCGGCTAATTTTTTGTATTTTTTAGTAGAGACCGGGTCTCACCATGTTAGCCAGGATGGTCTCGATCTCCTGACCTTGTGATCTACCCGCCTTGGCCTCCCAAAGTGCTGGGATTACAGGCGTGAGCCGCCACACCCGGCAAGATTTTCTTCTTCTTAAAGCTGAATAATACTAACATTATTTATGGAAACTTAAGTTGTTTTCATATCTTAGCTATTGTGAATAATGTTATAATAAACATGGGAAATCTAAACATCTCTTGGAGATATTAATTTCTTTTCCAAAAGAATATATTTTATGTGAACTAATTAAAACATTTACTGTTTCAATGAGAGCTTTTCTTTACATTTACAATTGTTAAGATATTTTGTTAAGACTAAGAAAATTTTTAAGACTGAAAATGATTTGAGTTCCCTCTGTCAATAAAACTATAGAACAAACCATTAGAAGGAAAAATAGCAAATACAGGACAGAGGGGTAAGAAAAAATACATTCAGAGTTATTTATGTATTAACGAAATGATGGACGTGGTGGAGGGGGGAGAAGCATACCTGAGTAATTGTGAATTTCCCAATGTTCCTTGACCCATGATAAAGTTCACCATCTGCCACCAGCAGAGAGGGCTTGTCTACTCCTCTTTTGGTACAGACTTATTTTGATACTATGTTCTAACTTCACAGCCCTCATCTTGAATGGAGAGAGAGTCATTTGTTGTCTCATCCAAAATGTCTAGCAGAGTTCTTTGTACTCTGGCAAATATTTATTAATTATTATTTTAGACACCAAAAATGACTAGGCGGTACCATGAATGGAAGTTCATGGTATCTACAAATAGTTACCAGTGATTTAGATGCAACGTCAGGGGAATTATTTTTCTAAAGGTTTGGCTTTAATTCTTCTGCTTTTTGACTTGATTAAATGTAACAGGGATAATGAAATCATGCTCCCAGCATTTTAAGATTACTGGTTTAGATTTAAATTTAGAATTTAAATCCAAAAATTCATTATTACATTCAACAAATCTTTATTAAGCACTTATTCTAAGTCAGGCCTTGTTCTTGTACTTCCAAGACAAAGCATGGTCCCTTATGGAGCTTCCACACAGGTGGCAAATGCAGCAGAGGAGTCCCCTTCACACAGTGGCAGGTGACTGCCATTGAGTACTCACTACATGTCCAGCACAGTTTACATGGTTTGTATGCCCTGACTCCTCACATTCTCACAATAGTTCTATGGGGTAGGCACTATAATCATCTATATCTTACAGGTGTAAAGACTGGGGCATAGAGGCATGCATTACGGTGCCCGAAGTTACATACCTGGTGAGTGTCAGCCAGGAGTGGAATCCAGACAGTCTGCCTCCTGAGCCACAATGAATTTCAATAATCAAATCTCATAAAACATTGGAAACTTTTAAGTATTCCAGGAGCTAAAGAGGAGAGGGCCGTAGTACTACTAAGCATATTTGAAGGGGAAACTACCACAGTAAGATGTCTAGCTTCCTGAGACAGGGACTGTTAAGATGGCATCTTAACAGGAGGCATGAACTAGGTGAAAAGGGGCTGGAGGAGTATTTTATTTTATTTTATTTTATTTCATTTTATTTATTTTGAGACAGTCTCACTCTGTTGCCCAGGCTGCAGTGCAGTGGCACGATCTCAGCTCACTGCAACCTCCACCTCCCAGATTCAAGAGATTCAAGAGCCTCAGACTCCTAAGTAGCTAGGATTACAGGGGCCCACCACCATGCTTGGCTAATTTTCATATTTTTAGTAGAGAGGGGGTTTCACCATGATGGCCAGGCTAATCTCGAACTCCTGACCTCAGGTGATCCGCCTGCCTCAGCCTCCGAAAGTGCTGGGGTTATTAACCCCTCTCAGGGTAGCCTGGAAAAGCAAAGGAGAGCCTTTTGATGGGAAAGAACAAGAGATTCAAGAAGCTCATCCCCCAAAAAACTGAAACAGAATAGTGTTTTTATTTCTGATTCCAGTTTAGAAAGCATTTTCACATTTGCTCCCCTAGTTAATGCTTACAAACACCCAGTGTAGGTTGAGAGACCTAAACTAAATTTTACTAAAGCCACAGTGACGGGAAGGGGTCAGGCTGGAACCCAAACCCGGGTTTCTAAATTTCAGTTCCCATGGCCAATCTACCAAACCACGAGGCTCAGCAGTCCCAGGACAGAAAGGCACAAGTGACTCAAAGGTGCATATAAATCAGCAGTAACTGTGGCAATACTGGTGCCTAAGGAAATATATTTTATCTAGATGTAAAAATGGAAGTAGAATTCAAAATCAGAGCCAAGACACAACTACCCCATGAGAACTGACAGAGTTCAAACCTCAAATGAAACACTGGTGTGTTAGGATAGGGCCCCACAACTTCAGGATGGTGCAGAGAACTAGATAATGTTTCTGCAAAAAATAATAGTGTTAGAAGCAAAAGACTCAAGGGAGAAAGTCAAATAAATTTGGGTTCTTTTGAAGAAAACTATCAAAGGTTGCTTATTAGGAACATCCTAGGACAGACGATGATCAGCTTAGTGTTTTTCATCTCCCAGAAGGTAGAGAGTAGGAAGGATTTACACCAGCCTTCCAAACAATTCTCCATTTCTTGGAGAGAAAGAAAGACCCTAAGACCAAATACCTCAAACAACAAAACGTTAGATCATTCATGCTTACCTCTGTAATTTTAATATGATCTTTCCTATTCCAGACAGACCTATTTATGTTTCACCTAGGCCAGTCTTAAAGTTATTTTGAAAAGTTTTAAGTGTGTGTCTTGATTGTCCTAATGAAGAACTAGTCAAGGATCAAAATTAGGCAGAAAGACAAGATCCAGCAAAATAAAGCTGCAGATAATGCATAAGGGGGATAATTCATGGAAGGAGAATTTAAAGTAGTCAAACTTAAGTATCAGAACAGTTTTATTATACTTAGTTGTCTAGCATCCATTCCCATCAGGGGCCACTTAACACAGCTACTAATGAGCAGGATCCCTCTAAGTCAATAAACACCTGCTACGGTTATGGGTGGAGACAAGGAGTAAATATTAGACTGTAAGCTCCCCTACTACATTATAAACTCTTGAGGACAGGAACAGTGTTACAATCTCCTCTATGCACATTGTAGCACCCAGCATAGGATGCTAGCACATCAAAGAGGATAAACAAATGTTTATAACTTGTCATTGTGGTGTCTTTCCTCTTCTCTCTTCCTCCTACTTACCTTTTCATTGTCATTACTCCATCACTGTAAAATAATATGTCTCTCTCTTGCCCTGTTTTTCTTGTCTTCAATGCTTGCCTTAGTGCCTGACAGTCGATCCACAGGCAGCATTTAACCTTGCCAATGGCAAGCAGAACTAAGTGAGACAGAAATAAATATTTCTTGACTCTCCCAGATGTTAAACCCTCATGCAGAATGATGAGAAAGATTGTAAAATCATTTCCCCAGGAGGTTTCTGAAAACACAGAATACCTAGAATGATTCAGGGGTAAAGATCTACCTTGACACATAGTTTAACATTCTTTAAATGTATATATACATACACACATGCACACAAACACATGTTTTCCTCATTATAAAAGTGATTCATGTTTGTTGCAGAAAATTTGTACAGCTAGGGAAGAATAAAGAAGAAAATAATCACTACTCATAATCACACTGTCTAAAAACAGCTACAATTGATATTTTTCTAATTTTTCTTGTATTTCTTTCTAATTTTTTCTATGGCTCTACTCACATTCATTCATTCATTCAACAAATTTTCATTAGATGCCTACCAACATTCTATGAAGAAACAAACAATAAACAATCATCGTAATAAAAATTTAGTATGGTAGAGGGTATGAAGTACATGGAAAAAATAGTGCAGATTAAGCAAGGTGGTCAGAGATTTGGGGACAGAGGGGAGGGGGTTGAAATTTTAAATGCAGTAATCAGGAGAGGCTTTATTGAAAAAGTGACATTGGAACAAAAGCATGATTGGGATTATTTTGAATAGACTGCTATGCAATTTGCTTTGATCATAGCATTATTCTTTTAAACATGCATATTTAATAGTTGCACAACATTCTATCTTATGAATTAGCATAATTTTATTTAACCATAAAATTAGACAATTTATATTTATTTTTCTGTGATATACATTCTTAAATATAAGATCTGATGAAACTCTGTTCAAGTTATGTAATTAACAGAATAAAACTAAGATTTAGCTCAGAAAATAGGAGGCAGCATCAAGGTAAGAAACTGTTAATTTTTTGTTAAATATGTTGGAATGTTTTTCCCACTCATTATTTTTACTATGTTTATGATATGTTTTTAAAATAACATATATTAGGAGTTTGGTTAGAATATATATTCATTGTCGAAATTTTGGAAAACAGAAAAACAAAAGAACATTTAATATGCTCATATCTCTTAGAATCATATTTTGGCAGTTTTGTCAAAACATACTCTTAAAATTCACATTATATTAAACATATTGTGTTATAACAATTTCCATTTAATTATATGTGAACACTTTCTAAGTATTTTAAGTATTTTATTTGTAAGATTACATATATATTTTAAGTATTTTTTAAAGTATTATTTTACAACCTAATTTGTAACAAATGTATAATTTTTGGCCATTCTATAAACTATCCCTATTTTATAAACTGAATTGTCTCATTTATCACCATTATAAAATCCTTTCACATACATCATTGCACACAATCTTTATTCCCTTATATAATAAAGATGTAGATCTGTCATATATGTTACAAATATTTTTCCTAGTTTGCTGTTTTCATTTTAGTTTTATTTATGTTATTTTTTGACTTAAAGAAATTAAATCTATCAATCCTTTCCTTAAGGGATTATTCCCTTGTCTCTGTGTTTCAAAAGACCTTTAGCACCCTGAGGTTGTTTTTTATTGTTTTGTTTTGTTTAACTCTTTACCCTGGTGGGATTTATTTTGGCCTATGGTATGACATTTAGTGAACCAGCTTTATTTGTTTTGGAATAGTTGTGGCTTGGTGAACCTTCAATAGGCCTTTCTTTTCTTTATTTTGTTATTCTGTCACTCAGGAATGATCTGACTACTCCTTGAAACCATTTGTAACAGTGAAAGTGGTACTTCTGTTAACATTCCCTACTTGGGCATAAGAAACTATGCCCAATCCATCAGAAAACTGATAGATGAAATAAGAAATGAATTGTTTCAAGGAAAAGAAATAAGTACATATAATTTAAAAATTTTAATGAGACATGTTAGGAAAATATCTAAATGCATAATTCCAGAAAAAGCTGTTTAAATATAACCCTTAACTTCAAAACACTGTTTCATAGCTCTGTTGAAAGATAAACTAAGGCACATTAAAATTTCAAAGAGTTTATTTGAGCAAACAGTGATTCATGAATCAGGCAGCACCAAACCACAAGCAGTTTGAGTTGTTCCAGAGGTGGCTGAAAGGAAAGTTTTTATAGGGTGAATGTGGAAGCAAAGCAATTATTTTATTGTTTAATGTTTGCACAATGGCCTTATTTGGACTAGTCTAGTGAGTCATTCATAACAGTACAACTAATGCCCTGTTGGCTGCCTGTGATTGGCTGAGCTTAAGTTTTATTTTCTTTTAAATTAGCCACTTACAGGAAATGAATCTAAGTTTTGGTTTGCTTACATAGGAATACAGGGTGTTACAGCCACCTCAGTTTAATGGATTCCCATTTAATTGTTTTAGCAGCTTCTTAAGAATTGTACAAACTAGATTCACAAACTGTGGAACATTGGTGTTCCAATTAGCACTTACATAATATATTAATGAGTGCTTGTTCATTGCTCATAATAATACAAACAACATAATAACAAGACATGTCATTTCATGGGTACTTACCACATGAAAGGCATTTTGCCAAGCACCTCAAATGTGGTATTTTATTTAATTCTCACAGTACTCCAGAAGGGAAATACTATTACTATCCTGCTTTTACAGATGAGGAAATAAAGGCTTAGCAGAGTGGAAGAAAACTTTACTACTGTGAAGAGGACTTTTCAACTTCTTCTCAGCAAAATTTATACAGTGCACTAGTGAAAACAAGAATAGGGGTAAAGTCTTGGTTGGATACATCTTATAGTTTAAGTCATACCTGACTAGTAACAACTATATTTGATAATGATTTGTAGTTTATAAAGCACATTGACCCAACATAGTTGATGCTCAAAGCGTAACCCTTTGAAGGAGGCATGGTCTGAGTCACTGCCATTTGGATAGATGAGAAAGCAGAGGAGGTACTAAGAGGTAAAGTAGCGGAGCTGAGACTTAAAACCACGTCTTCTAATTCTGCCATCAGTTCTTCCCCTAGTGTTCCACAGTGCAGGTTTGGGGTATTTCCCTTTTGAAATTTGTACAATCCAAATCTCAGACTCTCATGACTTGTTATTGTTACCGGCATTATCTGACCATCTCTTTTTAGCAACTAACATGATGTATTCTAAATTATTACTGTAATGATCTCTGCCAGCTGATACTTTATTACACATATTGAACATGAACTATTATAGGTGCTCTTTTATCTAATCCATATTTTAGTGTAAGAGTTACATAATTTGAACTTTTCTTGTTTAATATGTCTCTTGAGAAGATATAAAATTACCAGAGTGAATTATACGTAAAGAATTGCAGTGACTGGCACAGGAATCTTGGCAGCTTCTCTGCATTCCCATCAGTGGGGACACCACACTAAGGAGAATGGCCAGCGCCATAGCACTGTAGGGGGCATGATCTGTGGGACAGCTCAAATCCCTGGACAGATTTTCCACACTTCCTAGGTGTTAATGTGGAGGCTTCCCATGACTCAGAAAAACTAAAAGGACAGAATAAGTTCTGGTACTTAAGTCTTCTCCAGACTTGGAAACTACTGCAGTTCTGTGTTTAAGTTTTGGTGCTGAGGTTAAGTTTTGATACTCACTAGAAGCCTTCCTCAGACCAGGAAACAATGGCAGAGCAGTGAGATAGTTCCAGTACCATGTTTTAGTTTTGGTACTCACTATACATCCTCCCCCAAATGGGAAGAAACAGCAGCCTGTAGATTAAGTTTCAACACTAAGTAGTGAAGGTCTAACTGCACCAAATAACACTTGGGCAGAAGCTGGAAGAGGTGGCCATCTCTTCAAATGTGCAGGTACCAATGTAAAGACACAAGGAATGTGAAAACTCAGGGAAATATGACATCACCAAAAGAAACCAACAAAGCTCCAGTAATTGAACCAGAAAAGTTGAAAACCTATTAAATGTCTGACAATGAATTCAGAATAATCCTCTCAAGGAATTTCAGGGATCATAAGAAAATACAGGTAGAATATTAAATGAGATTTGGAAAACAATATAGGAACAAAATGAGAGATTTGACAAATAGAAACAATTTTTAAAAACCAAATAGAAAATCTAGAAATAAGGAATATAATAACTGAACTGAAAAACTCATTGGAAAGCCTCAGCAGCAGGCTTGACCAAACAGGAGAAAGAATCAATGAACTCAAAGGTAGAGGATATGAAATTTCCCAATTAGAGGGGGAAAAAAATTAGATGACATCATTGAGTGAACTAACATTTGCATAATAGAAAGTCTCAAAGGGGATGAGAGAGAAAAATGCATAGAAAGCATATTCAAGAAAATAACAGCTGAAAATTCCCCAAATCTGTAGAAAGAATATAAGACCTAGGTGCAGTAAGCTCCGAGATCACCAATCAAATTCAATCCAAAGAGGAATTACCCAAGACACATAATAATCAAATTATCAAAAATCAAAGACAATGAGCCAGGCATGGTGGTGAATGCCTGTAGTCCCAGCTACTTAGAAGGCTGAAGGGAAAACATCCCCTGAGCCTGGAAGCTTGATTTCAGCCTGAGCAGCATAGTAAAACCTGTCCCTAAACCAAATTGTCTTTTAAAATATCAAAGACAAAGAATACTGAAAGCATCAAGACAAAAGAAACATATCATATTCAACAAAGCCCCTGGACAGCTTTTCCAGATTTCTCAGCAGAATCCTTGCAGGGCAGGAGAGAGTGGGATGATATATTCAAAGTGCTAAAAGAAAAAAAAATGACAGCCAAGGATACTGTACCCCAAAAATATCTTTTAAACATGAAGGAGTGATACAGACTTACCCAGATGAACAAAAGCTGAGGGAGTTCATCAATACCAGCTCTTTTTATAAGAAATACTAAAGGGAATTCTGAAACAAAAGAATACTAATGGGCAGCAAGGAAATATCTGAACGTATAAAAAAATTACTCATGGCCGGGTGTGGTGGCTCAAGCCTGTAATCCCAGCACTTTGGGAGGCCGAGACAGGCGGATCACGAGGTCAAGAGATTGAGAACATACTGGCTAACACGGTGAAACCCCGTCTCTACTAAAAAATACAAAAAACTAGCCAGGCGAGGTGGCGGGCGCCTGTAGTCCCAGCTACTCGGGAGGCTGAGGGGTAAACCCGGGAGGCGGAGCTTGCAGTGAACTGAGATCCGGCCACTGCACTCCAGCCTGGGTGACAGAGCGAGACTCTGTCTCAAAAAAAAAAAAAAAAAAAAAAAAAAAAAAAATCACTCATAAAAGTATATAGACAAATTCCGAATAACACAGTAATTGTGGCATGTAAACTACTTCTATTTTTAGTGTGAAGACTAAAGAACAATACTATCAAATACAATAGTAACTGTAACAATTGGTTAAGAAATAGACAATGTAAAAATATGTAAAAAAAAAGAAATCAGAAATTCAAAATGTGGGGGTGGGGAATGGTGTTAAAGTGTAGAGGTTTTTTATTTCTTTGTGCTCAAAGTTATCAGTTTAAAACAATTTGTTATGAAATATTTTTCAAAAGTCTCACAGTAACTGCAAACCAAATGCCTATAATACATACCCTAAAAATAAACAGCATGACACCAAAAGACACTACTAAAGAAAACCACATGAACACAAAGGAAGAGTAACTGAAGAAAAGAAGAAAAAATGATCCTCAAAACAACCAGATAATACATAAAAAAAATGCAGTAGTATGCTGGCAGGAGTGTAAATTAGTTCAACCATTGTGGAAAATGGTGTGGTGATTCCTCAAAGACCTAAAGACAAAATTGCCATTCAACCCAGCAATCCCTTTACTGGTTATATACCCAAAGGCATATAAATCTTTCTATTATAAAGACACGTGCACGTATATGTTCACTACAGCACTGTTCACAATAGCAAAGACATGGAATCAACCCAAATGCCCATCAGTGATAGACTGGATAAAGAAAATGTAATACATATACACCACGAAATACTACATAGCCATAGAAAAGAATGAGATCATGTCCTTTGCAGGGACATGGATGGAGCTGGGGGCCATTATCCTTAGCAAACTAATGCAGGAACAGAAAACCAAATATTATATGTTCTCACTTATAAGAGGGAGCTAAATGATGAGAATGCATGGACACATAGAGGGCAATAATACATACCGGGGCCTATCGGAGGGTGGCGGGTGAGTGAATATGTGTATGTACCCAACATTGGAGCACCAAAATATATTAAACAAATATGAATAGACCTAAAGGGATAGATAGACTATAGTACAATAAATAATAGTAAGGGACTTCAGAACCCCACTTTCAGCAATAGAACATCCAGACAGAAAATCAACGAACATTGGAGTTAAACTGCAATCTAGACCAAAGGAAACTTATAGACATTTACGGAGCATTCCATCCAACAGCTGCAGAATATACATTCTTCTCAACAACACATGGAATATTCTCTAGGACAGACCATGTGTGAGGTCTAAATAAGTTTTAACAAACTTTTAAAAGTAGAAATAATGTCAAGTATCTTTTCTGACCACAATGGAATAAAACTAGAAATTTATAACAGATAAAACATTAGCAACTATATAAATATGTGGAAATTAAACATCATGCTCCTAAACAAAAAATAGGTCAATGAAAAAATTAAAAAGGAAATTTAAAAATTCTTGAGACAAATGAAAATGAAAACACAACATACCAAAACGTATGGGACACAGCAAAAACAGCTCTAAAAGGGCAGTTTATACCAATTAATGCCTACATCAAAAAAGTAGAAAGATCTTAAATAAATAACATAACTTCATACCTCATGGAACTAGAAAAACAAGAACACACAAAACCCAAAATTAGTAGAAGGAAAGAACTAAAAAAGATCAGAAGATAAATAAATGAAAGAGATTTTAAATACAAAAATTAACCAAATAGTTGTGTTTTTGAAAAGATAAAATTGACAAACATTTAGCTAGACTAAGAAAAAAAGAGAGTACTCAAATAAAACCAGAAATGAAAAAGGAGACATTACAATTGCTACCACAGAAATATAAAGGATCACAGGAGACCATTATGAGTAATTATATGCCAACAAACTGGAAAATCTAGAAGAAATTGATGGGTTTCTGGACACATAGAATCTAACAAAATTGAATCAAGAAGAAATAGAAAACTTGAAGAGAACAATAACAAGTAATGAGATTGAAGCAGTAATAAAGACTCTCCCATCAAAGAAAAGCCCAGGATCTGATCGATTTGCTTTAAATATTTGGTAGGATTTCTGCTAAATTCTACCAAACATTTAAAGAACTAGTACTAAATTTTCTCAAACTCTTTCAGAAAACTGAAGAGGAGAGAATACTTCCAAACTCATTCTATAAGGACCTTTTACACTCTTGACCAGTAATATACGGGAATTTCCATTACCACATTCAAGTCAATGTTTGGCAGAGTCCATCTTTTTTATTTTATCCATTCTGCCAGGTGGGAAGTAGTATCATATTGTGGTCATTTCCTATACTTTCAAATGAAAAACTAAAAATGGTTAATAGTGATTGTTGCTTGTACATGCCCGGAATATCTTTTTTTTTTTTTTTTTTTTTTTTTTTTTTTTTTTTTTTTTTTTGAGACAGAGTCTTGCTCTGTTGCCCAGACTGGAGTGCAGTGGCACGATCGTAATATCTTTAAAAGGTCACACAAAGATCTAAACATGCTGGTTTTCCTTTGGTGAGACCCTGTTTGACTGGGACACAGGTGATGGAGGTAGACTCTTCACCCTGAAATCATTAGTTACTTTTGACTATTGAACCATGTTGTTATTATCTTACTTATTGAAAAAAACAAAATAAAGTTATTTTCTAAATCACTCAATTACTCACTGGGTCATGAACCTCCGACCTGCTCCTAGCTTAGACAGGGCATATGAGTTGGGGTATTCTGAGTGGGGAGAAGGCACATGTCTTCATTCATTCAGACTACTATAAAAAAATGTTCTATATGCCATCCACTGGGTGGCTTATAAACAAATTTATTTCTCACAGTTCTTGGGGCTGGGAAGTCTGAGATCAAGAAACCAGCACATTCTGTGTCTGGTGAGGACTCACTTTCTGGTTCATAGAAGGCACCTTTCTCACATAGTAGAAGGGACAAGGGAGCTCTCTGGAGTTTCTTTATAACAGTACTAATGTCAAGTAGCTGGGAGGCTGAGGCAGGAGAATAATGTGAACCTGGGAGGCGGAGCTTGCAGTGAGCCGAGATTATGCCACTGCACTCCAGCCTGGGCGATAGAGTGAGACTCCATTTCCAAAAAAAAAAATTATAGGAGGACAGAAGTACAAATGAACCTGAAGGGACTAAAGGTTTCAGCAGGTCTGGTTCCTTCTAAAGTGTCCAGGGAAAAATTGTTCATTCCTTGCTTCTTCCAGCATCTGGAGGCTGCTGCAATGCTGCAATTTCTGGGTTTCTTAGTTCACAGCAGCAGCACTTTGATCTCTGCTTCCTTCCTCATATCACCTCTCTTCCTCAGTACTATCAACCCTCTCCCTCTGCCTGTGTCTTACAAAGAAATTCATAATTACACCAATAGGCCCATCCAATAATCTATAATAGGATTATCTCTCTACCTCATAATCCTGAATAACACCAAAATATCTTTTGCTATGTAAATTAACATATTCACAGGGTCCAGCAGTTAGGAAGTGGACATCTTGGGTAAGCCATCTCAGCCTACCATACCATCTGTTCTTATTTTGTTAATACTTGTGAGAGGTGAAGCCAGCTGGACTTCCTGGGTCTAATGGGGACTTGGAGAACTTTTCTGTCTAGTTAGAGGATTGTCAACGCACCAATCAGTGCTCTGTGTCTAGTTAAGGATTGTAAATGCACCAATCAGCACTCTGGAAAAACACAGCCATCAGCACTCTGTAAAATGGACCAATCAGCAGATGTGGGCGGGGACAAATAAGGGAATAAAAACTGGCCACCCTAGCCAACAGCCGCATCCTGCTCAGGTCCCTTTCCACTTTGTGGACACTGTGTTCTTTCATTCTTCACAGTGAATCTTGCTGCTGCTCACTCTTTGTGTCTGTGCCAACTTTAAGAGCTGTAACACTCATCGTGAAGGTGCGCAGCTTCACTCTCGAAGTCAGTGAGACCAAGAACCCAACGGAACACACTTTCAACTCCGGACACACTTTCAAAAAGCAATAATGGATGTTGAATTTTATTAATGCCTTTCTGGCATCTAAACATGATTATATCATAATAAAATTATTTTTTGCATTAGATTTCTTAATATGGTGAAGTACCGGTTTTCTAGTGGTGAAAGATCCTTGCATACCTAGTATAAATTTGGTCATGGTACATTATAATTTGGTTATGCTGATGGATTCTCTTAGCTACTATTTGGAACATTTAAGAATTTTGCGTTGATATTCAAACAAGTGAGATAAAGCTTTAGCTTTCTAGAGTACACTCACAGGCATATTTTCTTTCTCTCATTACTTTGCCAAGCTTTGGTGTAAATATTATGCTTATTTCACAAAAAGTTTTTTGGGAAGGTTTTCTTATATTTTTATATTTCAGGATAATTTAAGTAACATTTAAATAATCTATTTCCTAAGGTTTGGTAGAAATCCCCTGTGAAACTACTTGGGTTTAGACCAATTTGTAGGGTTTAGATATTTGACAACTTGCTCAATTTCTATCATTAAAATTGGTCCCTTAAGCCTTTCATCAAAGTTTTAAAATTTACTTTCAAGGAATACACCAAAATGATTTTAATAACTTGCTATGAATCTGTTTTCCCCCTTCATGATAATTTATTTTCTGTGTTTATACTTTTTTCTTTTTCTTTTTTTTTTTCTGTTTTTTTCAGACAGAGTCTCACTCTGTCCAGGCTGGAGTTCAATGGTGTAATCTAGGCTCACTGCAACCTCTGCCTCCTGGGTTCAAGCAATTCTCCTGCCTAAGCCTCCTGAGTAGCTGGGACTACAGGCGCCCGTCACCACACCCAACTCATTTTTGTATTTTTAGTAGAGGTGTGGTTTCGCCTTATTGGCCAGGCTGGTCTCGAACTCCTGACCTGAGGAGGTCCTCCTGCCTCAGCCTCCTAAAGTGCTGAGATTACAGGTGTGAGCCACCACACCCAGCCCTCTAGTTCTGCTCTTATATTATTTGAGTGTACTAACTTTTTTTAATGTTTACTTAATGTCATTTTTTTGGTAATACCAATCAATATTATGACTTTTTCTCTGAGTATTATGTAAGTTTGGTAATATAAATTTTTAGCATAATTTAATATTTATATATTGTATCCTTAAATAAATATAATTTTATTAATTTTGATATAAGATTTCCATCTGTTTTTCAACTTTTATTTTTTACTTTTTATTTTGAAATAATTCCAAACTTATAGAAAAGTTGAGAATAATTGGGATTACCAAGAATGTTAAAATTGTGTCATATTTGCTTTATCATTCCCTTTTTCCATGTATAGATAAGTAGAATGTGTGTGTGTGTGCACCTTTTTAAAGTAGGTAGCATACATAATGCCCTTGTAATCCTTTTACTTCCATAGGCATGTCCTCATAATAAATATTCTCTTACATTTCCACAGAATGGTGATATTAGCCTCATTTTAAAAGTGAGGAAACTGAAGTATAGAAACTCACCTCTCCCGGAATCCTCCATCCCTGTTACACAGTTAGAAATGTATGTGTGTTCTTCATCTTTTTTTTGTCTTTCTTACTTTCTATTTTGAGATAGCTGTATATTCATATACACAACTGTGAGAAATAATACAGAGAAATTCTGAATACCCTTCACCCAGTCTCACCTAATAATAACATTCTGCATAACCATAGTATAATATCATCACCAAGAAACTGACATTGATATAATCTTCCAAACTTATTTAGATTTCACAGCTTTACATGTACTCTGGAGTGTGTATTTATGTACAGTTCTCTGCAAAATTTTTAAATGCTGATAAAATACACATAATATAAAATTTACCATTTTAAACCATTTTTAAGTGTAATTCAGCAGGCTTAAGTATTCACATTGTTGTGCTACTGTCACCATTATCCAGTCACAGAAATTTTTTAAAATTGCAAACTCTGTACTAATAAACACTAACTCCCCATTTCTCCCTTCACAGCCCCGGGCAACCATCATCCTGTTTTCTGTCCCTATGAATTTGACTATTCTAGGTACCTCATATAAGTGGAATCATTCAGTATTTGCCTTTTTATGATTGGCTTATTTCACTTAGTATAATGACCTTGAGCTTCGTCTATGTTGTAGCATGTGTCAGAATTCCCATCCTATTTTTTTAAAAAAAGTAAGTTTATGAGTACATATGCAGGTTTGTTACATAGGTAAAGTGTGTCCAAGGCAGGTCTGGTAGTAATAAATTCCCTCAGCATTTGCTTGTCTGAAAAGATTCTTATTCCTCTTTCACTTATGAAGGTTTTGCCAGATATAAATTTCTGGGTTGGAATGTCTTTTCTTTAAGAATGTTAAATTTTGGGAACCAATCTCTTCTGACTTGTAAGATTTCCACTGAGATGTGTGCTGTTAGTCTGATGAGTGATACTATGGAATACTATGGAATACCTTGTAAGTGATCTGTCCTTTCTATCTGCCTTTAACATTATTTCTTCTATTTCAACCTTGGAGAATTTGATGATTATGTGTCTTGGGGATCTTCTCATGGAGTAGCTTACTGGGGTTCTCTGCATTTGCTGAATTTGTATGTTGGCTTGTCTAGCTAGGTTCAGGAAGTTCTCATGGATGATACCCTGAAATATGTTTTCCAAATTGGTTCCATTCTCCCCATCTCTTTCAGGTCACCAATCAGTCATAGATTCAGTCTCTTTATATAATCTCATAGTTGTTGGATATTTTGTTAATTCTTTTTTATTCTTTTATCTGTTTTCTTGTTTGCCTGTCTTCTTTTTTTCTTTTTCTTCTTCTTTCTTTTCTTTTTCTTCCCTCCTCCTCCTCCTCCTCCTTCTTCTTCTCCTTCTCCTTCTCCTTCTCCTTTTCCTTCTCCTTCTCCTTCTCCTTCTCCTTCTTCTCCTTCTTCTCCTTCTCCTTCTTCTCCTTTTTTTTTTTTTGCAACAGAGTCTTACTCTGTTGCCCAGGCTGGAGTGCAGTGACATGATTTCAGCTCACTGCAACCTCCACCTTCTGGGTTCAAGCAATTCTCTTGCCTCAGCTTTCTAAGTAGCTGTCATTACAGGTGCATACCACCATGCCCAGCTAATTTTTGTGTTCTTAGTAGAGACAGGGTTTCATCATGTTGAACAGGCTGGTCTCGAACTCCTGACCTCAAGTGATCCACCCACCTCAGCCTCCCAAAGTGCTGGGATTACAAGTGTGAACCACCATGGCTTGTCTACCTGTCTTATTTCAGAAAGACAGTTTTCAAGCTCGGAGATTCTTTATTCTGCTTGGTTTATTCTGCTATTTATACTTGTAACTGTATAGTGAAATTATTTTATTGTGTTTTTCAGTTCTAGAAGTTCACTTACATTCTTCTTTATACTGGCTATTTTGTCTGTCAGCTGAAATATTTTATCATAACTTTTAGCTTCCTTGCATTAGGTTACAACGCGTTCCTTTAACTCAGGAAAGTTCATTATTATCCATATTCTGAATTCTACTTCTGTCACTTTAGCTATCTCAGCCTCAGCCCAGTTTTAAACCCTTGCTGGAGAGGTGATGTGGTCATTTGGAGGAAATAGGGCACTCTAGGTTTTTGAGTTTTCAGAATTCTTGCGCTGAATCTTTCTCATCTTTGTGGACTTATCTACCATCAATCTTTGAGGTTGCTGACCTTCGGATGGGATTTTCATTTTCTTTTAACTGTCTGGCCACTTTTCCATAGGGCTGCTGTGGTTTGCTGGGGTCTGCTGCAATCCCTAGTTACCTCAGATTTTCCAGTACCTGGAAGTATCACCAGTGAAGGCTGCAAAACAGCAGATGGCAGCCTGCCCCTTCCTCTGTGAGCTCTGTCTCAGGGAGGTATGGACCTGTTGCCAACCTGAACACATCTGTAGGAGGTGGCTAGAGACCCCAGTGGGGAGGTCTCACCCAGTCAGGAGGAATGGGATCAGAGACCTGCTTAAAGTCACAGTATGGCCATGCTTTCATAGAATAGCTGTGCTGTGCAGGGATACTGCTTCCCGCCCCTACTTGGTTTGGGCTCTCCAAAGTCTGGAGGCTGGAACAGCTAAGTTGCCCAAACAGCAAAGATGGCAGCCCACCCCTCCTTCTCAAAGCTCTGTCCCGGGAAGTTTTCAAATCTCTGTTGGCCAGAGAACACTGGCAGGGGTGGCTGGAGGGCCCAGGTGAGAGGTCCTATCCAGTGATGAGGAATGAATCAGGGACCCACTTAAAGAAGCATTCTGGCCGTGTTTTGGTAGAGCAGTTGTGCTGTGCTGGGGGATCCCTTCCACCTGGGGTCAGTTTGAACTCTCAAAAGCCCACAAGCTGGAATGGCGGTTGCCCAAACAGCTAAAGTGGTCCACCCCTCCAACTGGGAATTCTGTCCTGAGGGTAATTCAAATCTCTGTCAGCTGGAGGATACCAGTAAGGGTACATGGAGGCCCCATTTGGGAGGTTTCACCCAGTTGGAGGAGAAATGGGATTAGGAACCTTTTTAAAGACACAGTCTGGCCACATTTTCATAGAGCAGCCACGCTACGCTGGAGTATTTCTTCTGTCCTGGTCAGCATAGGCTCCCCAAAGCCCACGGACTGGATTGGCTTAGTCGCCCAAACAGTAAAAATGATGGTCCGTCCCTCCCTCTGGGAACTGCATCCCAGGAAGAATTAAAATCTCTGTCAGTGAGACAACACCAGCAGGGGTGACTGGAGGCCCTGGTTGGGAGGTCACACCCAGTAAGGAAGAATGGATTGGGGACCCACTTAAAGAAACAGTCTAGCCACATGGTAGAGCAGCTGTGCTGTGCTGGGTCAATATTGTTGCCAGTGGTTGGCTGGAATTCCAAGCCAGTGGGTCTTATCCTGTGAGGCACTGTGGAAGTGGGGCCTGCCAAGTGTTGCTGCTCAGTACCCTGGATTCAGTCCCCTTCCTTGGGGCATGTATGGAGGTCCAACCTCCTGCCTTGCTGGAGTTGCAGTCACTTTTGCTGGGAAGCCCAGAGCTGGAGTAGGTAAAGCTCCTGGGCCAATGTGCATGCCTGAGTGGCTGCTCTGCTGAGACTCCATGTAGAAATGTATGTCAGACTGAAGGCCCTGGTGGAGTGAATTCACAAGGGGATCTCCTCACCCAAGGGTTGCAAAGGTCCAAGGGAGAAGTATGGTTTCCCAGGGTCACACATTCACTCACTGCTTCTTTGAGTGGGGAAGATTCCCTTGGTTCCATTTTGCTCCCAGGTGGGCCGTCATTTTGCCTTGCATTTCTTCATTCTCCACAGGTCAAGTTGTTTCCTTGATTTGTCTCCATGGGTCAAATACCTGGATGTTTCAGTTGAAAGTTCTATATTTACTCCCCCTTTTGTTCCTCTCCATGAGAACCACACACTGTAGCTACTTCTAGGTGGCCATCTTGGCCTAAACCCCTCCCTCTGTTTTTAGACTAAGTACTATTCCATTGTATATACACACTGCATTTTGTTTATCCATTCATATGTCAGTGGACACTTGGGTTGCTTCTACCTTTTAGCTATTGTGAATAATGCTGCTATGAACATGAGTGTCCAAATATCTCTTTGAGTTCCTGCTTTCAATTCTCTTGAATATTAAAAAGATAGAAAAAAAAGAACAGCATTTTTCCTATTCTCAGTTGCTCAATACAACACTTCTAACACAGATGTGTGGGTTGGTTTTGTCTGATTTTCTTGCTGATCTTTTAAAATAGTTGCTAATGCATGTAATACATTGCAGGATGCAAATCACTTTCTCATATAATATGTCTTTTAGGTTGTTTTTTAACTTTAAATTCTGGAATACATGTGCAGAATGTGCAGGTTTGTTACATAGGTATACATATGCCATGGTGATTTGCTGCACCTATGAACCCATCATCTAGGTTTTAAGCCCCACATGCATTAGGTATTTGTCCTAATGCTCTCCCTCCCCTTGGCCCCAACCCTGACAGGCCCTGGTGTATGATGTTCCCCTCCCTGTATCCATGTGTTCTCATTGTTCAACTCCCATTTATGAATGAGAACATGCGGTGTTTGGTTTTCTGTTCCTGTGTTAGTTTGCTGAGAATGATGGTTTTCAGCTTCATTCATGTCCCTGCAAAGGATATTAACTCATTTTTATGGCTGTGTAGTATTCCATGGTGTATATTTAACACATTTCTTTATCCAGTCTATCATTAATGGGCATTTGGGTTGGTTCCAAGTCTTTGCTATTGTGAACAGTGCTGCAATAAACATATGTGTGCATGTGTCTTTACAGTAGAATGATTTATAATCCTTTGGGTATATACCCAGTAATGGGATTGCTGGGTCAAATGGTATTTCTGGTTCTAGATCCGTAAGGAATTGCCACACTATCTTCCACAATGGTTGAACTAATTTATGCTCCCACCAACAATGTAACAGTGTTCCTATTTCTCCACAGCCTCACCAGCGTCTGTTGTTTCCTGACTTTTTAATAATCGCCATTCTGGCATGAGATGGTGTCTCATTGTGCTTTTGATTTACATATCTCTGATGACTAGTGATGGTGACCTTTTTTCACATGTTTTTTGACCACATATATGTCTTCTTTTGAGAAGTATCTGTTGTTCATATCCTTTGCCCACTTTTTGATGAGGTTGTTTGTTTTTTTCTTGTAAATTTGTTTAAGTTCCTTGTAGATTCTGGATATTAGCCCTTTGTCAGATGGATAGATTGCAAAAATATTCTCCCATTCTGTAGGTTGCCTGTTCACTCTGATGATAGTTTCTTTTGCTGTGCAGAAGCTCTTTAGTTTAATTAGATCCCATTTGTCAATTTTGGCTTTTGTTGCCATTGCTTTTGGTGTTTTAGTCATGAAGCCTTTTCCATGCCTATGTCCTGAATGGTATTGCCTAGGTTTTCTTCTAAGGTTTTTATGGTTTTAGGTGTTACATTTAAGTCTTTAATCCATCTTGATTTAAAATTTGCATAAGGTGTAAGGAAGGGGTCTAGTTTCAGTTTTCTTTCCTTTTTTTTTTTTTTTTTAATTTATTGAGATGGAGTCTTGCTGTGTCACCCAGGTTGGAGTGCAGTGGCGCAATCTCGACTCACTGCCACCTCTGCCTCCTGGGTTCAAGTGATTCTCCTGCCTCAGCCTCCTGAGTAGCTGGGACTACAGGCACATGCCCCACACCTGGCTAATATTTTGTATTTTTAGTAGAGACAGGATTTCACCGTATTAGCCAGGATGGTCTCGATCTTCTGACCTCATGATCCACCTGCCTCAGCCTCCCAAAGTGCTGGGATTACAGGTATGAGCCACCACGCCCGGCCTCAGTTTTCTACATATGGCTAGCCAGTTTTCCCAGCACCTTTTATTAAATAGGGAATCCTTTCCCCATTGCTTAATTTGTCAGGTTTGTCAAAGATCAGATGATTGTAGATGTGTGGTGTTATTTCTGAGGCCTCTGTTCTGTTCCATTGGTGTATATATTTGTTTTGGTGCCAGTACTAGGCTGTTTGGTTACTGTAGACTTGTAGTATAGTTTGAAGTCAGGTAGCGTGATGCCTCCAGCTTTGTTTTTTCTTTTTTGCTTAAAATTGTCTTGGCTACATGGGCTCTTTTTTGGTTTAATATGAAATTTAATATAGTTTTTTCTAATTCTGCAAAGACAGTCACTGGTAGCTTGATGGGAATAGCATTGAATCTATAAATTACTTTGGACAGTATGGCCATTTTCATAATATTGATTCTTCCTGTCCATCAGCATGGAATGGTATTCCATTTGTGTCCTCTCTTATTTCCTTGAGTAGTGGTTTGTAGTTCTCCTTGAAGAGGTCCTTCATGTCCCTTGTAACTTGTATTCCTAGGTATTTTATTTTCTTTCTAGCAATTGTGAATGGGAGTTCACTCGTGATTTGGCTCTCTGCCTGTTATTGGTGTATAGGAATGCTTGTGATTTTTGCACATAGATTTTGTATCCTGAGACTTTACTGAAGTTGCTTATCATCTTAAGGAGTTTCGGGGCTGAGACGATGGGGTTTTCTAAATATATAATCATGTCATCTGCAAACAGAGACTATTTGACTTCCTCTCTTACTATTTGAATACGCTTTATTTCTCTCTCTTGCCTGATTGCCCTGGACAGAACTCCCAATACTATGTTGAATAGGAGTGCTGAGAGAGGGCACCCTGATCTTGTGCTGGTTTTCAAAAGGAATGCTTCCAGCTTTTGCCCATGCATATGATGTTGGCTGTGGGTTTGTCATAAATAGCTCTTATTATTTTAAGATATGTTCCATCAATAGTTTATTGAGAGTTTTTAACATGAAGAGGTGTTGAATTTTATTGAAGGCCTTTTTTCCCATCTATTGAGATAATCATGTAGTTTTTGTCATAGATTCTGTTTATGTTATGGATTATGTTTATTGATTTGCATATGTTGAACCAGCTTTATATCCCAGGGATGAAGTTGACTTAGTCATGGTGGATAAGCTTTTTGATGTACTGCTGGATTTGATTTGCCAGTATTTTATAGAGGATTTTCACATCGATGTTCATCAGGGATATTGGGCTGAAATTTCCCTTTTTTGTTGTGTCTCTGCCAGGTTTTGGTATCAGGATAATGCTGGCCTCATAAAATAAGTTAGAAAGAAGTACCTCCATTTCTATTGTTTAGAATAGTTTCAGAAGGAATGGTTCCAGCTCCTCTTTGTACCTCTAGTCGAATTTGGTTGTGAATCCGTCTGGTCCTGTGCTTTTTTTGGTTGGTAGTGTATTAATTACTGCCTCAATTTCAGAGCGTGTTATTGGTCTATTCAGGGATTTGACTTCTTCCCGGTTTAGTCTTCAGGGTGTGTATGTGTCCAGGAATTTATCCATTTCTTCTAGATTTTCTAGTTTATTTGTGTAGAGGTGTTTATAACATTCTCTGATAGTAGTTTGTATTTCTGTGGGATGAGTGCTGATATCCCCGTTATCATTTTTTACTGTCTCTATTTGATTCTTCTCTCTTTTCTTCTTTATTAGTCTAGCTAGCAGTTTATTTTGTTAATCTTTTCAAAAAACCAGCTCCTGGATTTAATGATTTTTTGAATGGTTTTTCATGTCTCTATCTTTTCCACTTCTGTTCTGATCTTAGTTATTTCTTGTCTTCTGCTAGTTTTTGAATTTGTTTACTCTTACTTCTCTAGTTCTTTTAATGTTGACATTTGAGTGTCAATTTCAGATCTTTCCAGCTTTCTGATGTGGGCATTTAGGGCTATAAATTTCCCTCTTAACACTGCTTTAGCTATGTCTCAGAGATTCTGGTACATTGTCTCTTTGTTCTTGTTAATTTCAAAGAACTTCTTTATTTCTGCCTTAATTTCATTATTTACCCAGTAGTCTTTCAGGAGCAGGTTGTTCAATTTCCATGTAGTTGTGTGGTTTTGAGTGAGTTTCTTAATCCTGAGCTCTAATTTGATTGCACTGTGGTCTGAGAGACAGTTTGTTATTATTTCTGTTCTTTTGCATTTTGCTAGGAGTGTTTTACTTCCAATTATGTGGTCAATTTTAGAATACATGCTTTGTGGTGTTGAGAAGAATGTATATTCTGTTGATTTGGGGTGGAGAATTCTGTAGCTGTCTATTAGGTCTGCTTGGTCCAGAGCTGAGTTCAAGCCCTGAATATCCTTATTAATTTTCTGCCTCACTGATCTAATATTGACAGTGGGGTGTTAAAGTCTCCCACTATTATTGTGTGGGAGTCTAAGTCTCTTTGTAGTTCTCTAAGAACTTGTTTTATGAATCTGGGTGCTCCTGTAGTGGATGTATATATATTTAGGATAGTTACCTCCTCTTGTTGAATTGATCCCTTTACTATTATATAATGCCCTTCATTGTCTTTTTTGATCTTTGTTGGTTTAAAGTCAGTTTTTATCAGCGACTGGGATTGCAACTCCTGCTTTTTTTTTCTTCTTTGCTTTCCATTTTCTTGGTAAATTTTCCTCCATCCCTTTATTTTGATCCTATGTGTGTCTTTGCATATGAGATGGGTCTCCTAAATACAACATATCAATGGGTCTTGACTCTTTATCCAATTTGCCAGTCTGTGTCTTTCAATTGGGGCATTTAGCCCATGTACATTTAAGGTTAATATTGTTATGTGTGAATTTGATCCCGTCATCATGATGCTAGCTGGTTACTTTGCCCGTTAGTTGATGCAGTTTCTTCACAGTGTCATTGGTCTTTATATTCTGCAGTGGCTGGTACCAATTTTTCCTTTCCATATTTAGTGCTTCCTTCAGGAGCTCTTGTCAGGTGGGCCTGGTGATGACAAAATCCCTCAGCATTTGCTGGTCTGTAAAGGATTTTATTTCTCCTTTGCTTATGAAGCTTAGTTTGGCTGGATATGAAATTCAGTGCTGAAAATTCTTTTCTTTAAGAATGTTAAATATTGACCACTACACTCTTCTGGCTTCTAGAGTTTCTGCAGAGAGATCTGATGTTAGTCTGATGGGCTTCCCTTTTTAGGTAACCTGACCTTTCTCTCTGGCTACCCTTAACATATTTCTCCTTTCTTTCAACCTCGGAGAATCTGATGATTATGCGTCTTGGGGTTGCTCTTCTCGAGGGGTATCTTAGTGGTGTTCTCTGTATTTCCTGAATTTAAATGTTGGCCTGTCTTGCTAAGTTTGGAAAGTTCTCCTGGATAATATCCTGAGGTGTGTTTTCCAAGTTGGTTCCATTCTCCCCATCACTTTCAGGTACACCAATCAATTGTAGGTTTGATCTTTTCACTTGGAGGCTTTGTTTCCCATATTTCTTAGAGGTTTTGTTCATTCCTTTTCATTCTTTTTTCTCTAATTTTGTCTTCCTGCCTTATTTCAGTAAGATGATCTTCAGGCTCTGATATACTTTCTTTCACTTGATTGATTCAACGCTTGATACTTGTGTATGCCTCACGAAGTTTTCAGGCTGTGTTTCTCAGCTCCATCAGGTCATTTATTTTCCTGTCTAAACTGGTTATTCCATTTAGCAGTTCCTGCAACCTTTTATCAAGGTTCTTAGCTTCCTTGAATTGAGTTAAGAGATGCTACTTTACTTGAGTTAGGACATGCTACTTTAGCTTAGAGGAGTTTGTTATTACCCATCTGAAGCCTACTTCTGTCAATTCGTCAATCTCATTCTCTGTCCAGTTTCGTGCCCTCACTGGAGAGGAGTTGCAATAATTTGGAGGAGAAGAGGCATTCTGGTTTTTGGAATTTCCAGCGTTTTTGCACTGGTTTTTCCTCATCTTCGTGGATTTATCTACCTTTGATCTTTTAGGCTGATGATCTTTGGATGGAGTGTTTGTGTGGGGGTCCTTTTTGTTGATACTGATGTTGCTGCTTTCTGTTTGTTAGTTTTTCTTCTAACCATCAGGCACCTCTACTGAAGGTCTGCTGGAGTTTGCTGGAGGTTCACTCCAGACTCTGTTCACCTGCGTATCACCAGTGGATGCTGCAGAATAGTAAGATTGCTGCCTGCTCCTTCCTCTGGAAGCTTCATCCCAGAGGAGCACCAGCCTGATGCCAGCTGGAGCTCTCCTGTATGAGGCGTCTGTTGATCCCTGTTGGGAGGTCTCTACCAGTCAGGAGGCACAGGGGTCAGGGACCCACTTGACAAGGCAATTTATCCCTTAGCAGAGCTCAACTACTGTGCTGGGAGAATCCTCCTTGTCAGGATCAGTGGCTGTCTTCAGAGCCACCAGCCAAAAAAGTTTAAGTTCACTGAAGCTGCACCCACAGTCGCCCCTTCCCCTAGGCGTCTGTCCCAGGGAGATGGGAGTTTTATCTCCAAGTCCCTGACTGGGGCTGCTCCCTTTCTTTCAGAGATGCCCTGCCCAGTGAGGAGGAATCTAGAGCGGCAGTCTGGCCAGAGCAGCTTCACCACACTGTTGTGAATTCCACCCAGTCCAAACCTCCCAGCCTCCTTAGCACTGTCAGAGGAAAACTGCCTACTCAAGCCTCAGTAATGGCAGACACCCCTCCCCCAACCATGCTTGATCATCCCAGGTTGACTTCAGGCTGCTGTGCTGTCATTTAGAATTTCAAGCCAGTGGTTCTTAGCCTGCTGGGCTCCACAGGAGTGGGACCTGCTGAGTGAGACCACTTGGCTCCCTGGCTTCAGCCCCCTTTCCAGGGAAGTGAATGGTTCTGTCTCCCTAGGGTTCCAGGCACCGCTAGGATATGAAACAAAACAAAACAAAACAAAACTGCAGCTAGCTCGGGTTCTGCCCAAACAGCCGCCCACTTTTGTGTTTGAAACCCAGGGCCCTGGTGATGTAAACACCCAAGGGAATCTCCTGGTCTGAGGACTGCAAAAATTGTGGGAAATGCGTAGTATCCAGGCCAGGTAGCAGTCCTTCATGGTTCCTCTTGGCTGGGGCAGGGAGGTCCCCCAGTTACTTGCACTTCCCAGGTGAGGTGACACCCCACCCTGCTTCTGCTCATCCTCTATGGGCTGCACCCACTGCCTAACAAGTCTCAATGAGATGAACTGGGTACCTCAGTTGCAAATGCAGAAATCACCTGCCTTCTGCATTGATCTCACTGGGAGCTGCAGACTGGAGCTGTTCTTATTCAGCCATCTACCCAGATCCCCTTGTTGTTTTTAACTACACACCAACCAAGCAATTGTGCAGCAAATATCAGTTAGGTGTCCCCTTATTTAATTCTACCTGTAGTATAACATCCCCCACTTTAGACATCAATCATATGTAGTAGGCTGTCACCTATCCTTCTGACCAACCATATAAATCAGAGTTCTCACAACCCCTCTTTGGGTTGCATTAATCAGATAGGGTGTCTCACAGAATTCAGAGCAACACTTTACTTACATTTACTTATTATTATAAAGTATATTATAAGGAATATAGATGAATACTCAGATGGAAGAGATGCATAGTGTGATGTATGAGAGAAGGGGCATGGAGATTCCATGCCCTCTCCAGGTGCCTCACTCTCCAGGAGCTGGCACATGTTCAGCTGTCTTGAAATTCTCCAAATCTAATCCTTTTGGGTTTTTACAGAAGTTTCATTATGTAGGCATGATTGATTAAATTGTTGACCATTGATTATCAGCCTAACCTTTAGCCCATTTCCCCTCAAAAGAGGATGGGAGGGTGAGGCTGAAAGTCTCAGTTTTCTAATCATGTGTGTTGGCCTATTAGCCATTTGCATATCTTGGCAGAGATGCCTATTCAAGTTCTTTGCCATTATTAAGTCAAGTTGTTTTATTGTCATTTTTTAGTTGTAGGAGTTCTTTATATATTCTAGATATTTACTCCTTATTAGATATATGATTTGCAATTGTTTTCTCCCATTCCATGGGTTAGCTTTTCACTCTTTTGATTATGTCCTTTGCAGAGAAATTTTACATTTTGATATAGTCCAATTTATTTTTTTTCTTTTGTGGTCTGCGGTTTTGGTGTCATATCCAAGAAATTATTGCCAAATCCAATGTCATAAGGATCTCCTCATATGTTGTCTTCTAAGAGTTTTATAATTTTAGGTTTTAATTTAGGTTTTTGATGCAGTTTTAGTTAATTTTTATATGTGATTTAAGGTAAAGGTCAAACTTTTTTCTTATGCATGTGTATATCCAGTTTTCCCAACACCATTTGTCAAAAAGACTGTACTTTCCCCATTGAATGGTCTTGGCACCTTTATAAAAATCATCTAACCATATGTGTGTGGGTTTATTTCTGGGCTCTCAATTCTAGAACATTGGTCCATATATCTGACTTTATGCCAGTACCACACTATTTTGATTATATAGCTTTGTAGTAAGTTTTGAAATCAGGAAATATGCAAACTCCAACTTCACTTTTTTTCTTCAGGATTGTATTTGTTATTCAGAGTCTGCTGATGTTTGAATGGTGGTGTCCTCTCCAAAGTTCATGTTGAAACTGAATCCCCAATGCAACAGTATTAAGAGATGTAGCCTTTGGAAGGTGACAAAGTCATGGGGGCTCTGCCCTCATGAATGGGATCAGTACCCTTATAGAAACGCTTAAGGTTCGAGGAAGTACTCTGTTGTCCATCCTTCCCTTCCACCATATGAAGACACAGTGTTCATCCCCCCTGCTGAAGGATGCAGCAGCAAGGTGCCATCTTGGAGGCAAACAGCATCCCTCACTCGACACCAAACCTGCCAGTGCCTTGACCTTGGACTTCCCAGCCTCCATTACTCTAAGAAATAAGTTTCTATTCTTTATAAATTATTCCAACTTAAACATTCTGATATAACAGCACAAAGGGACTAAGACAGAGTTCCTTAAAATTCCCTATGAATTTTAGGATAGGATTTTCTATTTCTGGAAAAAGATGTTATTGGGATTTTGATAGGGATTGCACTGAATTTGTAGAATGCTCTTGGTAGTATTGACCTCTTAACAATATTAAATCTTTCAATCCATTAACATGAGATGTCTTTCCATTTATTGGTTTCTTCTTTAATTTCTTTCAACATCATTTCGTAGTTTTCAGTGTACTCGTCCTTAGGAATAAACTTAACCAAGGAGGTTAAGGTTAAGTTTATTCCTAAGTACTTTCTTGATGTTATTGTAAATAGAATTGTTTTCTTAATTTCCTTTTGGATCATTCATTGTTATTTTATAGAAACACAACTGACTTTTTTCTTGTCAATTTTGCTTTCCAGAAGTTTGCTGAATTCATTTATTAGTTGAAGTTTTCCCTCCTCTTCAATATTTTGGAGGAGCTTGAGGAGGATTTTTTAAAATTCTTTTTAAAATATTTGGTAGAATTCAGTAAAGCCATCTGGTCCTGCTAAATTAATTTATTGCTTTTCCTGGAAACTTTAGGGTTTTCTGTTTATAAGATTATGTTATCTGTGAACAGAGACAATTTAACTTCTTCTTTTCTAATATAAATGCCTTTTATTTATTTTTCTTGCCCAATTGCACTGACTAGGACTTCCAGAACTATGTTGAATAGAAGTGGTAAGATTGGGCATTTTATGATTAAAACATTCAAACTAGGAATAGAAAAGAAATTAGAAAAACTGAAGTTTTTCTAATTTAAATGTTGTAATCATGAAAGGGTCTTCAATTTTGTCAAATGTTTTTCCTAATCAATTGAGATAATATGAAGATTTTCTTCATTAATGTGATGTATTAAACTAATATTTTTATTTGTTCTGTATGTTGAACCATCTTTGCTTTCCAAGAATTAATCTCCCTTGGTCAGAGTGTATAATTCTTTCAATGTACTATTAAGTTCTGTTTGTTAGTATTTTGTTGAAGATTCTCATATCAGTATTCATCGAGGATATTGGTTTGTAGTTTTCTTTTCTTGTACTGTTTTTTCCTGACTTTGTGATTAGGCTAATGTTGCCTCAAAGAATGGAAGTTTTCCAATAGAATGAAAACTGCCTCAAATGAAAGTTTTCCCTCTTCTTTAATATTTTGGAAGAGCTTGAGGAGGATTGGTTTTAATTCTTTAAATACGTCATAGAGTTCACCAGTGAAGCCATCTGGTCCTGGGCTTTTCTTTGTTGGGATATTTTTCACTACTAATTTAATCTTTTTACTAGTTATAGATTTTCTAAAAGATTTTCTATTCTTTTATGATTGTCTTGGTAGGTTGTGCATTTCTAGGAATTTGTCCATTTCATCTAGGTCATCCAATTCGTTAGTTTACAATTGTCTGTGATATTCTTTTATAGTGCTTTATATTTCTGTAAAAATCTGTAGTAATGTCTTCTCTTTAATTTCTGATTTTAGTTATTTAAGTCTCGTTTCTTTTGCTTAGTCAACTAGCTAAATATTTGACAATTTTGTTAATCTTTTCAAAAAATCAACACTTAATTTCACTTATTTTTTCTGTTGTTTTTCTGTTCTTTATTTTGTCTAAGTTCTAATTTCTATTTCTCTTCTTATGCTAGATTTGGGTTTAGAGTGTTCTTTTTTCTAGTTAAGGGGTAAAGTTAGGTTGTCAATTAGAGATTATTCTTTTTCTATTTGAGCACTTTTAACTATATATTTTTCTTTCAGCACAGCTTTCACTGTATCCAATAATTCTGGTATACTGTGTTTTCATTTTCATTTGTGTCAAGGCATTTTGGAATTTCTCTTTTGATTTCTTCTTTGACATATTCATTGTTTCATTTTTACATGCTTGTGGATTTTTCATTTTTCAGTCTGCTATTGATTTCTGATTTCATTTCATTGTTATTGGTAAAAGTACTTCATATGATTTTAACTTTGTAAAAATTATGAACATTTAGTTTGTGGCCTAATGTGTGATCTATCTAAGGCTTAAGTCTAAGACCTGAAACCATAAAAACTCTAGAAGATAAACATTGGAAAAACCCTTCTAGAAATTGGCTTAATTTTACCAGTGGTCTATCAGTTTTATTTCCCTTTTTGAAGAACCAGCTTTTTGTATCATTTATCCTTTCCATTTTGTTGTTGTTGTTGTTGTTGTTGTTTCAATTTCATTTAGTTCTGCTATGGTCTTTGTTATTTTTTTTTATTCTGCTGGGTTTGGGTTTGGTTCATTCCTGTTTCTCTGGTTCATTGTGGTGTGACCTTAGATTGTAAATTTGTACTCTTTTTTAAAAACTTTATTTATTTGTTATTATACTTTAAGTTCTAAGGTACATGTGCACAATGTGCAGTCTTGTTACATATGTATACATGTGCCATGTTGGTGTGCTACACTCATTAACTCATCATTTACATTAGGTATATCTCCTAATGCTATCCCTCCCCTCTCCCTCCACCCCGCAACAGGCCATGGTGGGTGATGTTCCCCTTCCTGTGTCCAAGTGATCTTATTGTTCAGTCCCCACCTATGAGTGAGAACATGCGGTGTTTGGTTTTCTGTTCTTGCGATAGTTTGCTGAGAATGATGGTTTCCAGCTGCATCCATGTCACTACAAAGGACATGAACTCATACTTTTTTATGGCTGCATAGTAGTCCATGGTGTATATGTGCCACATTTTCTTAATCCAGTCTATCATTGATGGACATTTGGGTTGGTCCCAAGTCTTTGCTATTGTGAATAGTGCTGCAATAAACATACATGTGCATGTGTCTTCATAGCAGCATGATTTATAATCTCCTTTGGGTATATACCCAGTAATAGGATGGCTGGGTCAGATGGTATTTCTAGTTCTAGATCCTTGAGGAATCGCCACACTGTTTTCCATGATGGTTGAACTAGTTTACAGTCCCACCAACAGTGTAAAATTTTTCCTATTTCTCCACAACCTCTCCAAAAACCTGTTTCCTGACTTTTTAATCATCGCCATTCTAACTGGTGTGAGATGGTATCTCATCGTGGTTTTGATTTGCATTTCTCTGATGGCTAGTGATGATGAGTATTTTTTCATGTGTCTGTTGGCTACATAAATGTACTCTTTCAGACTTTTTGATGTAGGCATTTAATGCTATGAAGCTTCGTCTTAGCAATGCTTTTGCTGTATCCCAGAGGCTTTGATAAGTTGTGTCACTGTTATTCAGTTCAAAGAAGTTTTAAATTTTCATCTCGATTTCATTGTTTACCTAAAGATCATTTAAGGGCAGATTATTTAATTTTCATGTATTTGCATAGTTTTGAGGGATCCTTTTGGAGTTAATTTCCAGTTTTATTTCACTGTGGTCTAAGAGGATATTTGATATAATTTTGATTTTTCTCAAATTTATCAAGACTTGTTTTGTGGCCTATCATGTGATCTATCTTGGAGAATGTTCCATGTGCTAATGATTGGAATGTATATTCTGCAGTGGTTGGTAGAATGTTCTGTAAATATCTGTTAAGTCCATTTGTTCTAGCGTATAGTTTAAGTCCATTGTTGACTTCCTTCCTTGATGACTTGTCTAGTGCTGTCAGTGGAAAATTGAAATCCTCCACTGTTACTGTGTTGCTGTCTATCTCATTTCTTAGGTCTAGTAGTAGTAGTTTTATGAATTTGGGTGTTAGGTGCATATATATTTAGGATTGTAATATTGTCCTGTTGGACTAATCCTTTTCTAATTATATAATGTTCCTCTTTGTCTTTCTTTTTTTTTCTATTGTTGCTTTAGAGTCTGGGTTGTTGTTGTTGTTGTTGTTTTTTCTTTCTGATATAAGAATAGCTACCCCTGCTTACTTTTAGTTTCCATTTGCATGGAATATTTTTTTCCACTCCTTTACCTTAAATTTATGTGAGTCCTTACGTGTTAGGTGAGTCTCTTGGAGACAGAAGATACTTGGTTGATGGATTTTTATCCATTCTGTCATTCTGTATCTTTTTAAGTGAAGCCTTTAGGCCATTTATATTCAATGTTAGCATTGAGATATGAGGTACTGTTCTATTCATCATGCTAGTTGGTGCCTAAGTACCTTGTTTTTTATTCATTGTGTTATTGTTTCTCAGGCCCTGTGAGATTTATGGTTTAATGATTTTTTGTTTTGGTATATTTCAAGATTTTGCTTCAAGATTTAGAACTCTTTTTAGTGTTTCTTGTAGTGCAGGCTTGGTGGTGACAAATTGTTTGAACATTTCTTTTTGTCATAAAAAGACTCTCTCTTCTTCATTTATAAAACTTAGTTTTGCTGGATACAAAATTCTCGATTAACAATTATTTTGTTTAAGAAGGCTACAGATAGGACCCCAATCCTTCTTGCTGATAAGGTTTCTGCTGACAAATCTTCTGTAAATCTGATAGGTTGTCCTTTATAGATACCTGATGCTTTTGTCTCACAGCTTTTAAGATTCTTTCCTTCACCTTGATTTTCGATAACATGATGACTATGTGCCTAGGTGATGATCTTATTGAAATGAATTTCACAGGAGTTCTTGGAGCTTCTTGTATTTGGATATCTAGATTTCTAGCAATGCCAGGGAAGTTTTCCTCAATTATTTTGGCAAATAAGTTTTCCTAACTTTTAGATTTCCCTTCTTCCTCAGGAACACCAGTTATTCTTAGGTTTGACTATTTAACGTAATCCCAAATTTCTTAGAGACTTTGTTCAATTATTATTTTTTCTTTTTTGTTTTTAATATACTTTAAATTCTGGGGTATATGTGCAGGATGTGCAGATTTGTTACATAGGTATACACGTGCCATGGTGGATTGCTATATCTGTCAACTTGTTGTCTACATTAGGTATTTCTCCTAATGCTATCCCTCCCACCAGTATGTGATGTTCCTCTCCCTGTGTCCATGTGTTCTCATTGTTCAATTCCCACTTGCAAGTGAGAACATGCAGTGTTTGGTTTTCAGTTCTTGTATTAGTTTACTGAGAATGATGGCTTCCAGCTTCATCCATGTCCCTGCAAAAGACATGAACTCATCCTTCTTTATGGCTGCATAGAATTCCATGGTGTATATGTGCCATGTTTTCTTAATCCAGTCTATCATTGATGGGCATTTGGGTTGGCTCCAAGTATTTGCTATTGTGAACAGTGCTGCAATAAACATATTTGTGCTTGTGTATTTATAGTAGAATGATTTATAATCTCCTTTGGGTACATACCCAGTAATGGGATTGCTAGGTGAAATAGTATTTCTAGTTCTAGATCCTTGAGGAATTGCCACACTGTCTTCCACAATGATTAAACAAATTTACACTCCCACCAATGGTGTAAAAGCATTTCTATTTCTCCACATCCTCTCCAGCATCTTTTGTTTCCTGACATTTTAATAATTGCCATTCTAACTGGCATGAGATGATATCTTATTGTGGTTTTGATTTGCATTTCTCTAATGACCAGTGATGATGAGCTTTTTTCCGTGTTTGTGGGCAGCATAAATGTCTTCTTTTCAGAAGTGTCTGTTCATGTTTTTTGCCCACTTTTTGGTGGGGTTGTTTTTTTCTTGTAAATTTGTTTAAGTTCCTTGTAGATTCTGGATATTAGCCCTTTGTCAGATGGATAGATTGCAAAAATATTCTCCCATTCTGTAGGTTGCCTGTTCACTCTGATGATAGTTTTTTTTGCTGTGCAGAAGCTCTTTATTTTAGTAGATCCCATTTGCCAATTTTGGCTTTTGTTGCCATTGCTTTTGGTGTTTTAGTTCTGAAGTCTTTGCCTATGCCTATGTCCTGAATGGTATTGCCTAGGTTTTCTTCTAAGGTTTTTATGGTTTTACGTGTTACGTTTAAGTCTTTAATCCATCTTGAGTTAATTTTTGTATAAGGTGTAAGGAACGAATCCAGTTTCAGCTTTCTGCATATGGCTAGCCAGGTTTCCCAACACCATTTATTAAATAAGGAATCCTTTTCCCATTGCTTGTTTTTGTCAGGTTTGTCAAAGATCAGATGGTTGTAGATGTGTGGTGCTATGTCTGAGGCCTCTGTTCTGTTCCTTTGGTCTATATATCTGTTTTGGTACCAGTACCATGCTGTTTTGGTTAATGCAGCCTTATGGTATAGTTTGAAGTCAAGTAGCGTGATGCCTCCAGTGCTTTCTGTTAAAAAAATTTATTTATTTATTTATTTATTTATTTGCTTAGGAGTGTCTAGGCTATACAGGCTCTTTTTTGGTTTAATATGAAATTTAAAATAGTTTTTTCCAATTCTGTGAAGAAAGTCAATGGTAGCTTGATGGGGACAGCATTGAATCTATAAATTACTTTAGAGTAATTTATATTTTTCATGAGATTTATTCTTTCTATCCATGAGCATGGAGTGTTTTCCATTCGTTAGTATCCTCTCTTATTTCCTTGAGCAGTGGTTTGTAGTTCTCCTTGAAGAGGTCCTTCACACCCCTTGTAAGTTGGATTCCTAGGTATTTTATTCATTTTCTAGCAATTGTGAATGGATGTTCACTCATGATTTGGCTCTCTGTTTGTCTGTTATTGGTGTATAGGAATGCTTGTGAATTTTCTACATTGATTTTGTATCCTGAGACTTTGCTGAAGTTGCTTATCAGCTGAAGGAGATTTAGGGCTGAGACAATAGGGTTTTCTAAATATACAATCGTGTCTTCTGCAAACAGAGACAATTTGACTTCTTCTTTTTCTAATCAAATGCCCTTTATTTCTTTCTCTTGCCTGATTGCCCTGGCCACAGCCTCCAATACTATGTTGAATAGGAGTGATGAGAGAGGGCATCCTTGTCTTGTGCTGGTTTTCAAAGGGAATGCTTCCAGTTTTTGCCCATTCAGTATGATATTGGCTGTTGGTTTGTCACAAATAGCTCTTATTATTTTGAGATACATTCCATCAATATCTAGTTTATTGAGAGGTTCTTAGCATGAATGGGGTGTTGAATTTTGTTGAAAGCTTTTTCTGCATATATTGAGATAGTTGTGTGGTTTTTGTCATTGGTTCTGTTTATGTGATTGATTACGTTTATTGATTTGTGTATGTGGAACCAGCCTTTCATCCCAGGGATGAAGCCAACTTGATCGTGGTGGATAAGCTTTTTGATATGCTGCTGGATTCAGTTTGCCAGTATTTTATTGAGGATTTTTGTACTTATATTCACCAGGATTATTGGCCTGAAATTTCTTTTTTTGTTGTATCTCTGCCAGGTTTTAGTATCAGGATGATGTTGGCCTCATAAAATGAGTTAGGGAGGATTCCCTCTTTATATTGTTTGGAATAGTTTCAGAAGAAATGGTACCAGCTCTTCTTTGTACCTCCGGTAGAATTTGGCTGTGAATCTGTCTGGTCCTGGACTTTTTTGGTTGGTAAGCTATTAATTACTGCCTCAATTTCAGAACTTATTGGTCCATTCAGGGATCTGACTTCTTCCTGGTTTATTCTTGGCAGGGTGTATGTGTCCAAGAACTTATCCATTTCTTCTGGATTTTCTAGTTTATTTGTGTAGAGGTATTTATAGTATTCTCTGATGGTAGTTTGTATTTCTGTGGAAAGAGTGGTGATATCCCCTTTATCATTTTTTTTGCATGTATTTGATTCATCTCTCTTTTCTTTATTAGTCTGGCTAGTGGTCTATTTTGTTAATCTTTAAAAAAAAAACCCAGCTCCTGGATTTATTGATTTTTTGAATAGTTTGTCATGTGTCTATCTCCTTCAGTTCTGCTCTGATCTTAGTTATTTCTTGTCTTCTGCTAGCTTTTGAATTTGTTTGCTCTTGCTTGTCTAGTTCTTTTAACTGTGATGTTAGGGTGTCAATTTTAGATCTTTCCTGCTTTCTCTTGTGGGCATTTAGTGCTATAAATTTCCCTCTCCACACTGCTTTAAATGTGTCCCAGAGATTCTGGTATATTGTGTTTTTGTTCTCATTGGTTTCAAAGAACATCTTTATTTCTGTCTTCATTTTGTTATTTACCCAGTAGTCATTCAGGAGCAGGTTGTTCAGTTTCCATTTAGTTGTGCAATTTTGAGTGAGTTTCTTAATCCTGAGTTCTAATTTGATTACACTGTGGTCTGAGACACTGATTGTTATGATTTCTCTTCTTTTGCATTTGCTGAGGAGTGTTTTACTTCCCGTTATGTGGCAATTTTAGAATAAGTGTAATGTGGTGTTGAGAAGAATGTATATTCTGTTGATTTGGTGTGGTGTGGAGAGTTCTGTAGATGTCTATTAGGTCTACTTGGTCCAGAGCTGAGTTCAAGTCCTGGATATCCTTGTTAATTTTCTAATTTTGACAGAAATATTGGGGTGTTAAAGTCTCCCACTATTGTGTGGGAGTCTAAGTCTCTTTGTAGGTCTCTAAGAACTTGCTTTATGAATCTGGGTTCTCCTGTAATGGGTGCATATATATTTAGGATAGTTAGCTACTCTTGTTGCATTGATCCCTTTACCATTATGTAATGCTTTTCTTTGTCTCTTTTGATCTTTGTTTGTTTAAAGTCTGTTTTATCAGAGACTAGGATTTCAACCCCTGCTTTGCTTGGTAAATTTTCCTCTACCCCTTTATTTTGAGCCTATGTATGTCTTTGCACATGAGATGGGTCTCCTGAATACAGCACACCCATGGGTCTTGACTCTTTATCCAATTTGCCAGTCTATGTCTTTTAATTGGAGGCGTTTAGCCCATGTACATTTAAGATTAATATTGTTATGTGTGAATTTGATCCTGTCATTATGATGCTAGCTGGTTATTTTGCTCTTTAGTTGATTCAGTTTTTTCATAGTGTCGATGGTCTTCACAATTTGGTATGTTTTTGCAGTTGTTGGTACCAGTTGTTCCTTTCCATGTTTAGTGCTTCCTTCAGGAGCTCTTGTAAGGCAGGCCAGGTGGTGACAAAATCTCTCAGCATTTGCCTGTCTGTAAAGGATTTTATTTCTCCTTCACTTATGAAGCTTAGTTTGGCTAGATATGAAATTCTGGGTAAATTCTTCCTTTAAGAATGTTGAATATTGGCCCCCACTCTCTTCTGGCTTGCAGGGTTTCTGCAGAGAGATCCATGTTAGTCTAATGGGCTTCCCTTTATGGGTAACCTGACCTTTCTCTCTGGCTGCCCTTAACATTTTTTCCTTCATTTCAGCCTTGGTGCTTCTGAAAATTATGTGTCTTGGGGTTGCTCTTCTCGAGGAGTATTTTTGTGTTGTTCTCTGTGTTTCCTGAATTTGAATGTTGGCCTGTCTTGCTAGGTTGGGGAAGTTCTCCTGGATAACATCCTGAAGAGTGTTTTTCAACTTGGTTCCATTCTCCTCGTCACTTTCAGGTATATCAATCAAGCATAGATTTGGTCTTTTCACATAGTCCCATATTTCTTGGAGGCTTTGTTCATTTCTTTTCACTCTTTTTTCTTTACTCTTGACTTCATGCTTTATTTCACTGAGTTGATCTTCAATCTCTGATATCCTTTCTTCCTCTTGATCGATTTGGCTATTGAAACTTGTGTATGCTTCTCGAAGTTCTTGTGCTGTGTTTTTCAGCTCTATCAGGTCATTTATATTCTTCTCTAAACTGGTTTTCTAGTTGGCAATTCATGTAACCTTTTTTCAAGTTTCTTAGCTTCCTTGCTTTGGGGTAGAACATGCTCCTTTAGCTTGGAGGAGTTTGTTATTACCCACCTTCTGAAGCATACTCTGCCACTTCATCAAACTCATTCTCCATCCAGTTTTGTTCCCTTCCTGGCAAGGAGTTGTGATCCTTTGGAGGAGAAGAGACATTCTGGTTTTTGGAATTTTTAGCATTTTTGCACTGGTTTCTCCCCATCTTCATGGATTTATCTCCAAAGATTTATCAAAGACCAAAGTCTTTGATGTTGGCAACCTTCAGATTAGGTTTTGTTGTAAATGTCCTTTTTGTTGATGTTGATGCTATTCCTTTCTGTTTGTTACGTTTCCTTCTACCAGTCAGGCCCCTCTGATGCATGTCTGTTGGAGTTTGCTAGAGGTCCACTCCAGACCGTTTGCCTGGGTATCACCAGCATAGGCTGCAGAACAGCAAAGATTGCTGCTTGTTCCTTCCTCTTAGAGCTTCAACCCAGAGGGGCACCTGCCAGATGCCAGCCAGAACTCTCCTGTATGAGGTGTTTGTTGATCCCTGCTAGGAGGTGTCTCCCAGTGAAGAGGCATGGGCATCAGGGACCAACTTGAGGAGGCAGTCTGTCCCTTAGGAGAGCCCAAGCACTGTGCTGGAGGCTCTGCTGCTCTCTTCAGAGCTGTCAGGCAGGAACATTTAAGTCTGCTGAAGCTGCGCCCACAGCCACCCCTTCCCCCAGGTGCTCTGTTCCAGATGGGAGTTTGATCTATAAGCCCCTGACTGGGGCTGCTACCTTTCTTTCAGAGATGCCTTGCCAGAGAGGAGGAATGTAGAGAGGCAGTCTGGCTACAGTGGCTTTGCCAAGCTGCGACGGGCTCCACCCAGTTTGAACTTCCTGGTGGCTTTATTTATGATGTGAGGGGAAAACCACCTATTCAAGCCTCAGCAATTGTGGACGCCCCTTCCCACACCAAGCTGGAGCATGGTCAGGTCATGCTCAACTGCAGACTGCTGTGCTGGCAGCGAGAATTTCAAACCAGTGGATCTTAGCTTGCTGGGTTCTGTGGGGGTGGGATCCACTGAGCTAGACCACTTCGCTTCCTGGCTTCAGCCCGCTTTGCAGGGGTGTGAACTGTTCTGTCTTGCTGGCATTCCAGGCACTACTTGGGTATGAAAAGGAACTCCTGCAGCTAGCTTGGTGTCTGCCCAAATGGCCGCCCAGTTTTGTGCTTGAAACCCTGGGCCCTAGTGGCATAGGCACCAGAGAGAATCTCCTGGTCTGAGGGTTGCAAAGACCATGGACAAAGCATAGTATCTGGGCTGGAATGCACTGTTCCTCACAGCACGGTCCCTCATGGCTTCCTTTGGCTAGGGGAGGGAGTTCCCCAACCCCTTGCACTTCCTAGGTGAGGCAACGTCCCACCCTGCTTCTGCTCACCCTCTGCGGGCTGCAGTCACTGTCTAACCAGTCCCAATGAGATGAGCCAGGTACCTCAGTTGGAAATGCAGAAATCACCCGCCTTCTGCATTGATCTTGCAGGGAGCTGCAGACTGGAGCTGTCTCTATTTGGCCATCTAGCCAGCCACCCCCTACTCAATATTTTTATAATTTAATATTTTCTGTGGACTAATATATGCTCATTGTTTCTGAATATTTCAAGTAAACTTGTAAAGGTTGATTTTCTGTTCTGTGAATATAGAATGCATATCTACAAATTATACCTTTTAATTATATTAGTGCCAGGTGTGGTGGCTCACACCTGTAATCCCAGCACTTTGGGAGGCCGAGGTGGGTGGATCACCTGAGGTCAGGAGTTCAAGACCAGCCTGACGAACATGGTGAAACCCCATCTCAACTAAAGAATACAAAAATTAGCCAGGCATGATGGTGGGTGTCCGTAATCCCAGCTACTTGGGAAGCTGAGGCAGGAGAATCATTTGAACCCGGGAGGCGGAGGTTGCAGTGAGCTGAGATCGTGCCATTGCACTCCAGCCTGGGTGATAGAGCAAGACTCCATCTCAAAATAATAATATTAATATTAATATTTAGGTCTTCTATGTTCTTATTTTTTTTCTCACTCCCTTAATGCTGTGAAGAAAAGTCTGCAAACACAGAATCAGAAGCAAGAACATACAGAGAGGGTCCTTTTGGTGTTAATCTCAATGCCATCTCCACCATTCTTCATTACCACCATCGTTTTTACAGGGTAATTATTTTCTATCTGGTGCTTAGCGATTTCAAAATGGATTTCTGTCACTTACAATAAGATCATTGATTATGACAATATTCCAGTTCACTAATATTTTCCCTAGCTTTAGTATTTGCTAGTCTGTATTTTCTCTTTCCTTCAACAATTTATTCTTTTCCTTTTGAATTAAACATAATTTTGCAAAGTGCCTCAAATTCCCTGTGAAAGGAAGCAAGCTATAAACCTGAACATAATATCAAATAACTCCAAATATAGTACTTTTTCCCCTCTGCTGCAGCGGCCCGTCATGGTAGTCTGTGATATACAGAAAAGGTAACTCAGTTTCTGTAGTCTGTGATTTAACATTCAAAGGAGGCTGTGATACATTTTTTGAAGGTTTACTTTTAAAATGGTTAAAATAAGCAGTTTCCAATGGAGCAAATGCTAAGCCTCAGTTATCTGGAAAGTCTACTTATGTGGAAAAGTACATGCTGGGCGTGGTGGTGGGAGCCTGTAGTCCCAGCTACTCAGGAGGCTGAGGCAGGAAAGTGGCGTGAACCCGGGAGGCGGAGCTTGCAGTCAGCCTAGATCCCGCCACTGCACTCCAGCCTGGGTGACAGACTGAGACTCCATCTCAATCAATCAATCAGTCGATCAATCAATACAAAAGGACAACCAAGGGTGGATTGGCAGCTGTTATTTTACTACTGGTATTTTAAAAAAATTCAACATCTTTATTTAGGTTTAATTGCCATAAGATAAATATGTGCCAAAAAATAAGTGGCACATATTGAAAGTATACATTTTGAAAATGTTGACATGTATAAATCTGTAAAACTATCACCTGAATCAAAATAATAAAACTATCCGTTACCCCTAAAGTTTCCTCATACCGCTTTATAATTTCTCCATCCTGTTCATTTCCTTACCCAGCATCCCCACAGGAAACAACCACTGATCTGCTTTCTGTCACTATAGACTAATTTTCACTTTCTAGAACGTTCTATAAATGGAAGTATACATAATGTACTTTTCATTGGGCTTCTTTCATTCTGTGTAATTATCCTGAAATTCCTCTATATTGTTGCATGTTATCCGTAACTCATTTTTATTGAAGAGTAATATTTAATTGTATGGATACGTCATAGTTTACCCATTCATCTGTTGAAGAACATTTCTTTTTTAGCTACAAAGCTTTTATTAACATTCATGTACAATTCTTTGTATGGATGTATGCTTTATTTCCTGAGTAAATACCTGGGAGTCCATGGTCAGTCTATGTAGTCCATTTAATTTTAGCCATTTTAATAGTTGTGTAGCAGTATCTCGTTATGGTTTTAAGTTGCATTTTCCTAATCAGTAAGGATGTTGAGCTTCTTTTCCTGTACTGACTGGCTATCCATATATGTTTTGTAGTGAAGCATTTATTTAAATGATTTATCTTTTTAAAGATTGAGCTATTTTCTTACTGATGCTCAAAAATTCTTTATGTATTCTGGATATAAATCCTGTAATCAGATACATGACTTGCAAATATTTTCTTCTAAGCATGGCTTGTTTTTCATTCTCTAATCAGTGTCTTTGAAGTGCAGAGTTCTTAATTTTGATGAAGTTCTATTTATCAGTTTGTTCCTTTATGGATTGTGCGTTTGGTGTCACATGAAAGAAATCTTTGTCTAACCTAAAGCCACAAAGGCTTTCTCCTGTGCTTTCTTTTGGAAGTTTTATAACTTTAGCTTTTACATTTATACCTATGAACTATTTTGAATTAACTTGTGTCTAGTAGTTGGGATCAAAGTTTAGTTTTTTACTTATGGACATCCAATTTTTCCAGAACTATTTGTCAAAAAGACCATCTTTTCTCCACTGAATTGCCTTTGCACTTTTGTTGAAAATCAGCTGTCTATGTATGTGTGGTCTTGATTACTGTAGCTTTAAAAATCTTGAAATCAGGTAATATTAGTCTTCCCACTTTTTCTTTCTGAAAGAAAAAAAAAATGGGAAGAGTAACACTACCTGACTTCAAGATTTATGAAGATATTCTAGGTGCTTTGTGTTTCAAATGAAATTTTAGAATCAGTTTCTCAATTTTTACGAAAAAGTATGCTGGGATTTTGATAGGGATTACAAAATGACACCTTAACAACACTGACTGTTCTGATCTATAAACACGTCATGTCTCTCTAGTTACTTCAGTTTTCTTTAATTTCTCTCAATAATATTTTATAGTTTTCAGTGCATATGTCTTTCACATTTTTGTTATATTTATTCCTAAATATTGCATATTTTTATAGTATTGGTACTGTGTGTGACTAATATATAGAAATGTGACTGATTTTTGGTTATTATTCATATTGACCTTGTATTCTGCAACCTTGCTAAATGTACTTATTAGTTCTAGAAACTTTGTAGATTCCATTGGATTTTTTTGAGGTAGTCAATCATGTCATCTGTGAACAAGGATAGTTTTGCTCCTACCTTTGCGATCTAGATGACTTTAGTTTCTTTTTTCTTCCTTATTTCAATGGTTATGAACTTCCAATACACTATTGAATAGAGCAGATGTTGTTTCTGTTCCTGATCTTTGAAGGAAAGCATCTCCCTTTCACCATTAAGCGGGACATTAGCTGTAGGTTTTTCATAGATGTCCTTTATCAGGTCGAGACAGTTCCTCTAAGTTTGCTGGGGAGTTTTTTCTTTTCTTTTCTTTGACCATTAATATCACTTGTCTTAGTCTGTTTGGCCTGATATAACAAAATACAAAAGGCCGAGTAGCTTATAAATAACAGAAATTTATTTCTTATAGTTCTAGAGGCTAAGAAATCCAGTATCGGTGTCTGGTGAAGGTCCACTGTCTGATGCATAGATGTCCCTAATAGCTGTGTCCTCATGTGGTAGAAGAATGAAGGCAGCTTTCTGGGTCCTCTTTTATAAGGTCACAAATCCCATTCATGAGGACCTCGCCTTTATTATCTAATCACCTCCCAAAGGCCCCACCTTCTAATATCATCACATTGGTAATTAGGTTTCAACAGATGAACTTCGAGGGACACAAGCATTCAGACAACAGCATCACTTGTACCCCAAATGTCAAAAACGTTATGTTCTATAGAGTGCATTGGACCCTATGGATTTTAAGGGTACCTTAGAGTCCATCTGAGTTTGCATATACTCACTCCCTCATCCTTTGCTAGTCAACTTTCTTGGAGCACAGGCCTAGAAATAGATTGGGATGTTCTAGTCTCCTCAATAGGCTTACCTCTGAAGTTCCCTTATGACTAGCAGCTAATCTAATGTAATTTATAACAAATTGCTTCTCTGGTTCAAATGGGTTTGATAATACTTGTAGTTTCAAATTTAGTATCTCCTCTTACTGAATCTGAAAAAAAAGTTCTGACATAAAACAATTAACACGTATAATTAGAGCTTTTAGTAATAATGCTGTGATTAGAAACTTTTGTGTACTGTGCATCATAGCAACTGAAGCCATCATTGGGAGAGCAGTGAGTGTAGATAAACGAGAAGAAATCTGTCTGTCTATATATGTTTTATTCTGTCTTTGCTATTGATTACATGAAGGCATTGGAGGCCCCCTGACACTTTCATAATTTCTTAATAACAAAGAAATGTGTAAATCTCCTTCCAAGATACCATAATGGGAAGAACAATAGTAATACTTTATACACAACTATGTAAAGTTTTAGACTAAAAAGCTTCCATATAGTTGCTAAATATATACATTTTAGTTGAATGAATTCCTCAATTTATTTGATCACAGTAAATAGGAGATTATTCTCTTTTATCTAGTAGAAGGGCACACCATTGGGAATTATACTAAATGTGTATATGCACTGAGGGTAGCATTAAAATGCCTACTGCACATATAGAGGAAATTTTAAATTCTGGAGTCATGCCAAAACATACTAGGTTGACAATTGCATCCCTTCATATTTGCACTGCTGGGATCATAGAGATGCTCAGATAGATGTGATAATGACACTGCGGTTCAAGTGACAATATGAGGCAAAAAATAATTGTGGAAGCAGTGGAACCATATGACGATTTTATAGACCTTAGAAAGAAAAAGAAAACATAGACCAAATGAAAATTGGGCCCCAATCTCTGTCTCTCTTCTCCGTCTCTTTCTCTTTCTGTCTGTCTGTTCCTCTCTCTCTCAGCATATCTCTCTCGCTCTGAGTTTTCTAAATAATCTTTTTAAGACAAATTTGGAGTGTCATTGTTCCTGGCAAATACTTATACATTGATAAGGAGATAGAAGAGAAAAAAAATGAAGATTGGTAATAGAGGAGAAGACAGTAGGCTAAATGTGAACTTGCAAATGCAATTTTTACTGCAAAAGGAAAAAAGTCTGTGGGCTAAATTACTTCTGAAAACTATTCACACGTCTTTTTCCTATTTGATACTTTTATTCTGCTTGTGCAAATTTTACAAATTTCAGTTAGTTACCTAAATAAACTTCTGCCAGAAACCAAGAGAAGACCATTAATCTCATCTGCCAACAATGAAGCTAAATCAGGAACTGAAATCTCCTTCCTCAAGGCAACAATTAAGTGAATACACCAAGCAGACTGCTACACTATCTTCTCTGATCTAAACAGAATAACTAAAGATGTATGCTAATAGTAACATCTCAGATTCTTGATTTGACTTACCATCTGCAGGGCATCACATTTTGCTCACAATATGAACTGAGTTCAAGTAATGCGGTAAGTCTTGAGATTCCAAATTTCAAGAAAACAGATTGAAATTTTAGTAACTAAATCCTTCTTTGCAAATTAGTCATAGAAATGAAACTAGTGCTTTAATAATGTTTTTAATCCTGCTCAATCTATTCACTAATATGAGAACTTGCTGAAGAATTGAGCAGTATACTGTAACCTACTAGACATAGACTCTCACTATTGGGTTGACATTCACTAAAATTTACAATTATGTCAAAGTAGGATTTTATAGTAAAGTTTTATTTGCTCTAGCCAAATTTTAATCTAAACTATTGGGGAAAATTCTGCACTCATCCAGTGCATCTGCATGCTTTTGACTAGTTAACATGTTAATCAAGAAAAGAGCTATGCTGTCCAACTATTAAATAAGTTATTTGGAAGAGAAAAGAAATTTGTCGTCGAATGTGTGAGTGAAATGTTTCCAAGAAGAAATTATAAATGGACTCTATTTTAGTTCTCTCCTATTACGAATGACAGGTTTAACATTCTTAGAAACCTTAAGAATATAATAACATCTTTAAAAGCCTCTAGGGATCATTGTACATTAATGTATCGGTCAGTAAATTATTTATCTAAAAATTAATCTTCCTAAACAAATTTCCATCCCTCTTCAATTTGAAAGCTAAACTTCTGAGTCTCCACTTCAGCAACTTCATATCTGAAGAGCCTACATCTGTAAAAACATTTCAAATGAAAACACTAAGACAACCCCCAGAGAAGCAAATAAAATGGGAATTAAGTATATAGCAGCCTTTCTACAGTTACATTCCCAACAATAGCAGATTCTAATTTGATGCCAAACAGAGGTTATATAACAAAATCAGTGAGCAATCTAGTTCTTTTAGTTTCAGTAGAACATTTAGGTACTTCGGCAGTTCTGTCTCTATTTCCCCATTTATGCCAATATGGATGGATTACGTGTCTCCAAGACCTGGAAGCAGAGGGCACATTAGCTAGGAAAAAGCATGATCGTACACTAGAGCAAGTGGCAGAAAAAGGGTATGAAGAAACGTCTAGGCTCCAAGGGATATGCTGTTAATACAATTGCCAAAACACAAACGTCTAAGATGGATTTAAATTTTCAAGTCATAATTTGAAATTACTCAGCCAGACTTTAACAGGCTTACACAAACCACTTTATTGGTTAATAAGACCACTAACCGACAGTAAGACAACCTACCACCAAAAAAAGACACTAAGCTAGTAGTGTCTTTACTATACTAGTAATATGTTTTGGGTGGTTTTTTTTTTTTAATTCTCACTCCAATTTACGTCCATGGTCTGGACTATCTCTTAAATTTTAAAAACCAATTTTTTTTTTCTAAATTGTCATTAAAGATAACGACATAATTTTATAAAACATGAAGGCATTACAATTCTAAGTTTCGAGGAGTCTCCAACTTATCTTTAGAACTCAGGATTTAAATGTAGCCATTAGTTTTCACTTATTTCAGGTTTTGGTAAAGGTGCTATAAACATTTAAGGAAGTACCTTTGATCCATTTCTACAATCAAAGAATGACAAGATGTTATCTTCAGAAATTACTTGACAAGTGACTCTTGTGCAGAAAACTTTCAGCATGAGAACACTGGGTAAGCAGATTTGAGGCACAGTTTGAAACAAACTTTTAAATTGTGGTAAAATATATAGAACATAAAATGTACCATCTTAATTATTTTTAAGTGTACTATTCAGTGGAATTATTCACAATGTGTGCAACTATTTCCATTATCCATAATCCAGAGCTTTTTCACCATCCCAAACAGAAACTCTGATCCTATTGAACAGTAATTCCCACTTCCTCTTTTCCCCTAGTTCCTTTCAGCCCCTGGTAACCACTAGTCTCCTTTCTACATCTATGAATTTAAAGCAAACTTTTTTTTTTTTTTTTAAAGCAAAAAACAATCCAACAAATAGAACTCCTCCACTTCTACAGGGCCTGGGTAGTCAGACCACAAGTTCATAAACCTGTCAGTGAGGCCATGGGGTCCTATTTTCCCCTGCATTTCAGCCGTCAAATTTTTTTACATCTATTTTGACAGGTAGACCATACACAATCTTTTCATTTCTTTATGAATTTAGCGAATATTATCTGAGTGCCTATATATGGCCGGCACTCTTTTAGTTCTGGAAGAAACTAAGACAGACCTAGAATGTGAGGTCACTGCCCTCGCAGACCTCACATTCTAGTTGACACTGCTTCACTTTATCCCCAAACTCTGAAAAGCACGGAAGAGTGTGCAATTTTGATGAGATACTGATGATATGTGTCAATAACCCCATTTTCAGCATTAAATTGCTAGAACATTATCCACTTTTCACTATTATATTTGGTCAGTGCTTTAGAGGTGATAGATAGAAGAAAAGTTGAACTCTTTTCCCAATGGATGAATATTATGATGAATATTATGCCCTTATGTTGGTCTTCTGAATCTCTATATCATTTAATTCAACATCTGATAAAACGTATAGAAACTAGTGATAGTTTAGGTTTTCTAATATTTTCTATTTTCAATATCCAATTTGGGATTCCATTATATGAAATGTCCAGAATAAGGCAAATCCAAAGGGACCGAAAGATTAGTGGTTGTTAGGGGCTGGGATAGAAGGGAATGAGGAGTGACTGCTAATGGGTACAGGGGTTTCTTTTTGGGGTGATAAAAATGTATAAGATAGTGGTGACAGTTGTACAACCTTGTGACTATATCAAACACTGAACTGTATACTTTAAAATGGTGATTTTATGGTGTGTGAATTATATCAATTTTAAAAATGAAAAATTTAGGTATTCAATCAAGTTAGACAAAAAGGTAGTGAGAACACATCTTTTAAGTCCATAAATAGCTACCAGAGGGCCCTTCCTACAAACTGTAAAAAACAAGTCGGTCCATTCTGAAGTGGCTGCAAACAAGCAATATATGCTGGGGCAATCTGTGAACTCAGATTCAGGTTGGGCAGCATCTGGACAGGAAGTAGAGGAGAAAATCATCTGGTCAGACGAAAGACTGTCTCCCCATCAGCAGAGGCCCTAATACGTCCTTAAACCACACTCAAACTCCCACATATGCTTGAAGCAACAGGAATTCAGGTACAGATAGAAATTACTAGGATTTATCTGCAAGGGAACTCCTATGTTTATACAAACATGGTATTAGATATACCTGGTAGACATTACACACCCTCCTATGCAGTACATGCCTGCATTAAACATGGAAACTAGACTTTTTCCATGAAAAAAACACAAAAATTTTAAAGGTAAATCTGATTTCACCTTCAAATATTTGATATTTTCCTGTTATTGGAAACTTATTCACCCACCCATGCCTGCACCCACTCACTGATATATCTACTGTGGTCATACTCATTAACTCCTAGGCAAAATCAGTGTAAAACCATTTGATGTCACTTATAAATGGAATGGTTATTGCTAAAAGGACTACAAAAGAGAGTTAAGATTTTAGACTCCCCTAGTTGTAAGACAAAAAAATAGTATGTAAACACTTGAGAAAAAAAGACAGTCATTTGAAATAGGAAAACCCGAACACTTTGCCAACTCTGTTTAGAAAAAAAAGAACTCAGGCTGCTCAAGAACTCAGAGATGCACACAATTATGATTTTATTTGTTAAATTACAGTAGCCAAAAGAGCTTTACAGAAGGGAAAATAAAATACACATCCATTTTAGAAAAGCCCTTTTTGTTTCTCTAAATCAGAGGCCCCCTCTAGTGTTTGAAAGCAGTCTCAGGCAACACACAATGCAATTGCAGTAAACAGTCACAGCATTTTACCCCAGACCTTTCAAAACAAAAGGCATGCTTCTGTTCCATTCAAGTGGCACAAAAATCAATGAGAGAAAAATAGCTAATCATAATTAATATTGCAAATTCCTGCTATGATTCACAGATTCATTATCCTCTCATTCAGTAATTTCTTTATTATTTACTGCTGGGTTATTTTTTAGAAGATTAATACTCTGTTAATAAGGAAAAAAATAAAAGCATAGGGACTTTAATTTCCCTAATAAGAAATATATCTCATTTAAAATGACAGAAAATTAATGTTACCATATATCCTACTCTGCTTTGATGGAAGTTATTGGTAACTTCCTAAAGTATATACTTAATTATATTTGGAAATCAGAACTTTTTAAAGTACATATATTTTGAAATTCAACCTAATCTGTGACTTTGCTAAAACTTTTTCGGTACTCTGTAAAAGGAGGTGGGAAGCGTTGCTTTGAGGATAAATGTTGGCTCTGAAGAATATGATATAAAGGAACTCTCAGAGTTTATACAGACATGGCACTGAATAAATTCAATGACTGAATCTCGTGCACTTTGAAAAAGATTGACTGAAATTAGGGGGAGTAAAAAATAGTTGATTTTCACTCTATTTTTTCAGCTAATGTCTTTATGTGTCTGTTTCCATGTTCTATTACAGAGGGTTTAAGCTGACAGCTAGTATTACTATAACTGGAAAATAAAAACAAATCTCTAATTTTAACAAAATAAAACAATGCAAACTTGAGGAAGAAACCAACAGAGAAAACTATATTAAGCTAATACTTCATGTTCTTAAAAGTTATAAGTACACTGAGAATTTGAAAATTCAATGGCTCTTGAAACAAATTTAATCTGTATTAACTTTATTTAAACAAATGACCAATTTGTCACCCAACATGTCATATGGCTTCTCTGCACTGATCTTGCTTTGTTTTCAAACTTGTCACTTGCAAATATTATAAGAAAAAAAGGTCATCTAAAATGAGTTAAACTGGTTACAATTGGTCTCAACTTTTAAAAATTTACATTCAAATGGAATAGGACGCAGCATTTTTAAAGTGCAAGATATACTCTTTTGGCTCAACATGAAATATTATAGAACTGGAAATTACCGCAGTCATTTCTCCTACAACTAACTTAGTGAAAAGCTGTTTTGAAAGTTAGCCATCAGATTATAAACTATGAAAAACACTGAAAAGTCATTTAAAATGAGTATATAAAATGCAAATTACAAATAAAACCAGTGTGGGAGAGGTAGCATAAAGTAAATAAGATCAAATAAATACTATACAATAACATACAAAATTTTGCTTATAAAAAATTGAAAATACCATTTTAAAACATCCATTTTCCTCACTTTTGAAGGTTTTACAAAGAAATTAAAATTTAGAGTATAAAGCTCTTCCAAATGTTATTAATTACTGGCATTGCTTTTTGCCAAAATCTCTCTGATCTGTCGGTCGAGTTCACTTATTATTCGATCCTCGTGATTATACACACCCGTTCTCATCAAAGTATCCCTTTCTTCTATTAGGCGAGTCAAATAATCATCCAAGCCTTCTTCCAATACACTGCCATGGGGACCATCCTTTTTTCCACTTGCAATCTCTCTGGAATCCTGGTATTGTTTTTGCTCTTGTTGCCTTAACCTGAGAAGTCAAGAACAAATGCCACTCTAGCAACTGTGTTGGTTTTCTTAACGTCACTATTTAAAAACAAAACGATTCAATGGTAAAATAAGGTTTCAGTAATATTTTCAGGATGAAAACAAAAACAATGTTCCACTTGGCTAGTCAACAGTCTGCACATTTATAAAAGGCAACTTTAAAAACAATACTTGTTTTTCTAATTACAAAATACATGAAAACTAGATATTATGGAGCTATGTAAAGAAGAAAATAAAAATCATCTGTAATGTGATCCCAATTTGAGTAACATTTTTCTGTATTTCTTTTCAAGTTTAAAAAATGCATATATGTACTTAAAATATGTATGTGTTGAAAAACTTAATGATACTACATATGCAATTCTGTATACTACTTTTCTCATTTATATAGTGATTTTTTTATATCATTAAATGTTCTTCTAAATTGTTTTATAATATTCCATCATTTGGGGTATCATCATTTCGTCATCCTTTATTATTATCTTTAGGTTGCTTGTTTTTAAACCTTTGTTGTTGCTGTTTTGAACATATTTTTAAAAATTCATTCAACAAACATTTATTTGTGCCAAACTAGTTTTGGGGATACAGAAGTGAACCAAGAAAATTCCCTGCTATTATGGAGTTGTATCTCTAATTATTTGTAGAAAGTGAAATTCTATATGTATGTGTGGTTCAAAGGGCATATGCATGTTAAGGTTTTGTATGGATATCTTCAAGTTATGTTTGTTATAATCTCATTTGGGGATGAGAAAAGGAGAGTAGATGCTGACCTGCAATTTGGGTATTTCCAATAGAACACTGTTGATCAAACTGTCTTGAAAATGGAGCAGTAATAATAATACTTAGTATATTTTGTTTGTTTGAGACAAGTTCTTACTCTGTCGCCCAGGCTGGAGTGCAGTGGTGTGATCACAGCTCACTGCAGCCTTGACCTCCTGGGCTCAATGGATCTGCCCACCTCAGCCTCCCGAGTAGCTGGGACTATAGGCCATGCCACCACGCCCAGCTAATTTTTGTGTGTGTGTGTGTGAGTGAGATATATATATATATATAGAGAGAGAGAGAGAGAGAGAGTTTTGTAGAGATGGCATTTCACTATGTTTTCCAGGCTAGTCTCAAACTCCTGGGCTCAAGTAATCTACCTGCCTCGGCCGCCCAAAGTGCTGGGATTACAGGTGTGAGCCACTGTACCTGGCCTACTTACTAAGTGACAATAACACTAAGTTTGGATATGGAATATGTTTAATGTAGAACGTACAACTAAGATATAATTTTGGCTGGGCACAGTGGCTCATGCCTGTAATCCCAGCACTTTGGGAGGCCGAGGCAAGCGGCTCACCTGAGGTCAGGAGTTCAAGACCAGCCTGACCAACATGGAGAAACTCCATCTCTACTAAAAATACAAAATTAGCCGGGCGTGGTGGTACATGCCTGTAATCCCAGCTACTTGGGAGGCTGAGGCAGGAGAATCACTTGAACCCGGGAGGCCGAGGCTACAGTGAGCCAAGATCGGCCATTGCACTCCAGCCAGGGCAACAAGAGTAAAACTCTGTCTCAAAAAAAAAAAAAAAAAGATATAATTTTATATTTTTCTATATTAGTGGCTACAAAAGTATTTTAATTTGCAATGATTCTGATATTTTGTCTTGATTGTAAGACAAAGCATTTGCATCTAAGTTCCTCCCTTTGAGACTGGCTTTTCTGTGGCTTATTTCCGCTGAAGACTAAGTCCATTTCTAAATTTACACACAGGATGAGGGAGAGGGAGAAAGCAGTGAGGAACAAGTCCTGCTCTCACAGACCAGGATGGCCCCAGAGGGTACATGACTGTTGGCAGAACACACTTTCGTTTGTTCAGATGACCCTCTGAAACATGAAACTCCTATAATTCCTCACACAAAAAAGGAAACTACAGTCCAAGAAGGATACCAAATGTCTTTATTCTAAAACCAAAAGCCTAAACAGTGCAGGGCACTGTACTCTGGGACCTGGGTGGGAAATGGAGTGGTTAGTGAGACACTGGTACCAAAGTCTTTCCATGGAATTTGAGTGATTCATGTGGATAAGGAAGGGCAGATTTCTGAATCGTTGTTTCTCCTACGCTAATTCTTATAGCTGTCTTGGAGGATAGGGTCCTCTAGGTAAATTAATGCACACAATGCCAAACTATGTACCAGAAAGTTTAACCATTTCCCTTCTGTGCATCATCTGTCTATGCATATGGGACAAATGCAATTTTTGTACAACTGATAGATCATCTCTACCAAATCTTTGCTAAAATGCAATTATCAGTCATGATCACAATAGAATTTTAGAACCTGATGGCTGAAGAAGCCCATAAAGTTGTTAAAGAAAACTTTTAGAACATTCCTGACAACTGCTATTCTGGACTCTACAAGCACACTCCCTGCCACTAGGAACATATTACTGTGTAGAACTGCTCTAACTTAGAAAGTTCCTTCTTGTATTGAACTCGGTATGCCTCTTTATATTTTCAGTAATTGGCTATGATATTGCCTAAGAGGAGAAGCCCGCTTACTTCTTCTTAATATGGTAGCTCTCCAGATATGTGAAGACAGTTACCTACCACTTTGCCCAAGAGTTCTTCAAGTTCAATATCCCTCACTCTCTTAACCACTTCTTGGATGGCATGATATATTGCCCCTTACTGTCCTGGTCACATTCCACTGGAAGCTCTCTAGGTAGCTAATTTCCCTTAAAGTGTGCTGCACAGTGGTAAGAACACCCCAGAGGTGATTTACCAGTACTGAATAATGAACACTACTTCTATGAATGACCCTAACTGCACTGACTCTTCGGTAGCCAAATCACACCATTATTAGTGGCCACAGAAGTTCTCCTAGGCTTCTACACATCACCTGTTTTATGTCTTATCTATCACTTAAGTGATTTTTCTTATAGCTTATACAGAGGACTCTGCTTTTGTCTCTAATATATTTAAACTTATTGGTTTCAGTTTTCTCAGAATCCTAATTTATTAAGGCATTAGTAAGACTGTGTATGATCTACAGATTTGATAGGCAACATGGATATCTTTAACCCACCAAATCAGTGCTTAGCAAACAGCAGGAGCTAAACATATATTTGCCTAAACTGGAACCAAGAAAGTGCTATATATGACAGCAAAATTTTGGAAGGCAAGGATATTATAACTCATTAAGTTGTAATGTCTTGCAAGTCTACAACATGGTAGATACCAAATAAATATTTCCTGAATAAATGAGAATAAAAGTACCACAGATTGAACCCTGTTAAGCATGGTACTTGGAGCTGACCTTTTACAACTGGTATTTCTTCAATTATCTTTTAAATACAGTTATTTAATTCAGCTAGGAACCCACTTAATATAGTGACCACATTTTTCTCCACTTCATACATGGAGATATAAGATACTGTGTTAAATGTAATGTGTATGCTCTGAACTGTGTCCCTGCCAAATTCAGATGTTGAACCCCTAACCTCCAATGTGATGGTATTTGGAGATGGACCTTTGGGAGATAATCAGGTTTAGATGAGGCCATGAGGGTGAACTCTCATCATGGGATTAGTGCTCTCCTAAGAAGAGACACCAGAGAGAGGACACAGCAAGAAGGTGGCCCTCTAAAACCAACCACACTGGCACCATGATCTTTGACTTCTAGCCTCTAGTACTGTGAGAAAATAAACTTCTGTTTACCCAGTCTATGGTATATTTTTTAACCAGTCCAAGTTAACTAAAACTGCACTTTGCTCAAACAAAAATATACTAGACCCTTGATAAACTAAGCCAAAAAGTCTTCCCCCAAAATTACCCTCCAAAAAAACTAGAATTCATTTTTACGCTGCTTCCTAGTGATTACTTTTCTAACATGAAACACCGTTGAAGTTGTGATTAAGATGAACACAGCACTACAGAGAAGCCCAGTGTAGCATAGTAGTTAAAAATGCAATCTCTGGAATCAGATTTGAACTCTGGCTCCATGATTTACTAGCTACATGACCTTGAATAATGTGTTTAAGCTCTGTCTTTAATCTTCAATCTCTTCATCTTGAAATTGGTGAAAATATCTTCCTCACAAAGTAGCTTTGAAGATTAAAAAAAAAAAAAGAGCTGGGCAATACAAGACATTTAAAACAGTTCCTGGCACAAAGTAAGGGCTCATTAAGAGCTATTGTTACAGATATTAATAATATGACTAAATTTGAAATTTCTTATAGTTTATGTAAGTCAATACTCAGTTCAATAGTAGCAATAATCCTGAAATCACCACATAAAAATAAATTTTAAAGTAGTAATGCTATAAATGGAAACACAAGAGCTGAATGGACTTGCCACAGCTGTATTCATAGCAAAAAAAAAAAAAAAAAGTTTAATAGTCTTTGGCATAGATTTTCTTTTCTTTCTTTTTAAATTTGACACAAGGCCTCACTCTGTCACTCAAGCTGGAGTGCAGTGTGGCGTGACCACAGCTCACTGCAGCCCAGAACTCCTGGGCTCAAACGATCCTCCCACCATCCACTCAAAGTGTTAGGATTACAGGAATGAGCCACAGTACCCAGCTGGCATAGATTTTTTTATTGTATATGTCTGCTACATTTTCTATATTTTTATATATGATCTACTTCATCCTTGAAAGACCTGAAGTTGTACCTTCCCTGAACCAAACTTTGGTTTTTGAAAGAAACACTCTTTTAGTTATTATACCTGTTCAATTCATTTCTTATATCCAACAATTCTTGTCGCTCGGTTTTTACTGTATCTTTTTCCTCAGCAGCCAGGTAACGTAGTCTCATCTGTTCCAATTCTTCCTGCTGTTTTTTAAGACGAGCCATTTGACTTTCTTGTTCCCTCTTGAAAGAAACAAAGAAACAAGCCATATCCTTAATATTAGGAACAAATATTTCATATGACTTTGACTTGTGATTATAATCCTATTTGACAACACCCATGATATAGCCACACACTGCCAATTCTTTTTTTTTTTAAGACCAGAATCTCACTGTGTTGCCCAGGCTGGAGTGCACTGGCTAGTCACAGGAGCAATGAAGCACACTAAAGCCACAGACTACTAGGTTCAAGCAATCCTCCTGCTTCGGCCTCTGGGCCCAAGTAGGAGTACCTGGGCCCAAGGTGTGTGCCCACCCTTGCACTGCTAATTTTATGAGTTATATATTATCCAGAAAATACCCAGGTAAGTTTTCTCTAAACACTCTATTACTTCTCTTTTACTAGAAGTCATAATCCTTCAATCAGTGATTGATATTAGCTGACTATCACAGGACAATAGATGTTGAAGGCAAGAAAGAGGCTGCTGTCAATACAATGAACTGCTAAAAGACTAGTGGTAAGAGCAGCATCTGAGAAAATTGTTATACAAAGATGTACCTAGAAAAATTCATTAACTGTCCCTGTACAAATCCCTAATTCCACTCCTCCTTCAGTAAATATGCCTTTCCACTCTGTTCTCCAGACTCATACAAAACCTATGCACATATGTTTTTAAACAAAAATGAAAACAAACAATACATTCTAGTTTGCATTTTGAAAAAAGTTTAACAATTCTTCAAGTCAATAGATAAAGTCTTAAAATAAATGAGTAACATTCCACATAATGCATATTCCATGACTTATTCAACCACTTTCTCAATAACAGACACTTTTGTTACTACAAACACTGCTGTAATAGGACACTCTGTCATCTATCACACAGGTTAGCTCAGGAATCCTTAAGTCATTTTCTTTTGTTTAGGACAAAATCCCAGAGTGGGAAAGCTGGGTCAATAGGTTTCTGTTAACTATTTTTTGAAGTATTTATTGAATTGTAACAAAACAGAAAACTGCCAAATGACAAGATACATTTTGATATATTTTCACAAAGTAGACCACTCACATACTCACCATCCGGAGATCAGACTGCCAGAATCCCAGAAATCTGTGTCTCCTCCCAGTCACTAACCATTCACCCTTTCCCAACGATAAGTACTACCCTAATTTTAACACCACAAATAAGTTTTGAACTTAATACAGAATCTGTACAGTATGTATTTGTGTCAGGGTTCTTTCATTTAACATTGTTTTTGAGACTCATTGTTCTATGTAGTTAATCATTTACATTATTATACAGCATTCCACTGAATGAATATACAATTTATTCATTCACTGCTGAAAGACACTGGGCAGTTTCCAGTTTTGAATTATAAATAATGCTGATGTGAAGATTTTATACATGTCTTTTGGAACACACTTGTATGCATTCCTACTGGATATATACATAGGCTTCAAATTGCGTGGTCAGAGGATGTAAGAATTAGAACAGCCTTAGTAAATACAGGTTTTAGTATCCCTTATCTGAAATGCTTGGGGCCATAAGTGTTTTGATTTTGAAATATTTGCATATACATAACAAGATATCTTGGGGATGGGACTGTCTAAACATGAAATTCATTTATGTTTCACATACACCTTGTATACACAGCCTGAAAGTAATTTTACACAATGTTTTACACAATGTTTTAAATAATTCTGTGTGAACTGTCACATAAGGTCAGGTGTAGAATTTTCCACTTGTGGCATCCTGTCAGGGCTCAAAAAGTTCAGATTTTGAAGCATTTCGGATCAGGGATGTTCAACCTGTATTTCCAAACAGTTTGCAAGGTAGTCGTATCAATTCATGCTTCCACTTGAGCATTCCAGTGCTTTATATTCTTGCCAACGCTTGGTGATGTCATTTTCTTTTTCATTTTAGCCATTTGACAGGTGACGTAGAAGAATCTCATTGTAATTTTATCTTGCACTATTTAAAGACCAGTGAGGTTGAACATATTTTAATAGTTTTATGACATTTAGGTATCTTTGTTTATAAAGTTCCTATTTAAGCTTTTGGTACTTTACCTGGTTGTCCATCTTCTGTTATTGATGCTTATAAATATTGGATAAGTCCTTTGTCAATTTTATAAATTACAACTATTTCCCAGTAGTCTTTGGCCTGTCTTTTCACTCCTTTAATGTTGTTTTTAATAAAGAGAAGTCCTTGATTTTAACATAGTTCAGATTTTTCTGTTTATTCCTTTTTGATTAGTGCTCTTTCCTATTTAAGACATTTTTTGCCTGTCTCAGTCTGTTAGATATTCTTTTATGTTACCCTCCTGAAGTTTCACTTTTTCCCCATATAGAGCTCAAACTGACCTAGCAATATTTGCTGAAAAACACCTCTTCTCTTGTTGCTTGGCAGTTATTATTACCTGTCACATATCACCTCCATCCATATATGTATGTTTTTGTTTCTGGATGCTCTGATCTATTTATTCTTACATTAACACTACACTGTTTTAATTACTTCAACTCTTGTAACAATGTCTTAATATATGATAGTGTAAGTTCCTCTACCTTTGGCTATTCTTCAAAATGATTTTAGCTATTCTTGGCTCTTACATTTTCATATAAATTTCAATTTCTAAGGCTAAAAAAAAACCTGCTGAGATTTTATTATGATTATATTGAATCCACAGATCAATTTGGCCAAAACCAGTGTCTTTAAAATATTGATTTTTTAATCAATGAAATGGTTTACCTAATGATGTAGGTCTTAACTTTTAATAATAGTTTACAGTCCTCTATATGCTAAGACTAACATATATGATTGTACTGCTAGATATTTGATTTTAGATGCTACTGTAAATGATAGAACTTTACAATTTTCATTTCCTAATTACTTTAGTAGACAAATAATATTGATTTTTACATATTGACTTTGTTTCCAGCAAACTTGCTAAACTCACTTATTCCTAATTTTAGATACTACTTAGCTTTCTAAATACATCCGTGTTATCTGCAAATAAGGGTAGTTTTACTTTCTCCCTTCCAAATGACACACTATCTTTTTCTTGCCCTATTACACTGGCTAGAACACCTCTAATAGAATGTTGAAAAGAAATGGTGATAGAGGGAATGTTTCTCTCATTTCTGATCTGAGGAAAGTTTCATTATTTTAAGAATGTTTTTTGTAGGCTTTATGTAAAAACTCCACTAGATTAACAAATTTACTGTCTAGTCTTAGTTTGTTAAGGAATATGACTTTTTCTGCAGCTGTTGATATTTTTTTCTCCTTTACTCTCTGAATGTGGTAAATAACCAACCTTGCATTTGCTTAATAAATAAGCTTCGCTGTAATGCTTACAAGTTTAATATCTTAAACTTGTTATCTTTAATGTTTTAAAAGACTGGCCAATTAATTTTGTCCTTGTAGGCTTTTAGGATCAAGGTTATGCTAGTCTCGTTTTAAAAAGGTGAGAAGCGTTTTTCACTTCCCATTTTCTAAAATCTTTGTGTAAGATTAGTGTTATTTCTTCCTAAAATGTTCACTAAAATTCAAGTGTGAAGACATATGGGTCTGGAGCCTTCTTTGTGGGCAGGTTTTTTTATTACAGATTCAATTTCTCTAATAGCTATAAGACTATTTCTATTTTCTGTGTCTTGGTGTATCCGTTTTGGAAGTTCTTTTTTCAAATTCACATGAAATTGTTCATACTATCCTCTTATCTCTGTAAATGTCTGAGATCTGTAGTCTTGTCTCTTTTTTCGATTCCTGATATGGATAGTTACTGTCTATTCTTTTTGTCCTTGAATACTTGCTAAGGGGGAGTAGAGGGGTCCTTTCAAAGACATGACTTTTGGCTTTATTGATTTTTATTGTACTTTTCCTCTCAGAAATAATTTCTATTCATCTTATTTCCTTGCTTCCACTTTACTTTCTTGTTCTTCTACTGAGTTTTTGAAAGGAATATTTAGAGAGCAGATTTATTCGTCTTATTTGCTAAACATAACTGCGGTTATACATTTCCCTCTAAGCACAGCTTTCACTAAATTCCACACTTTGATGTGTTTTATGTGCACTATTTTTCAGTTCAAAATATTTTCTAATTTTACTGTGGTCTCCAGTTTACCATGGGTTACGAGAAGTACACTACTTAATATTCACTCATTTGGGGACATTTCGTATTATCTTTTTACTTCTAGCTTAATATCACTGTGGTCAGAGAACATATTCTATATTACAATCTTCTGGAATGTGTTGAGAATTGTAATTTAATCCAGCATATAAGCAACTTGGTTAAATGTTCCATGTGCACTAGAAAACAGTGTATATTCTGGACTTTTTGGATGAAGTGTTCAGAATATACCAATGGTTAGTTGTGTTGCCCAAATCTTCTACATTGTTACTTATTTTCGGTCTGTTTGCACCATCAGTTCTCTGGAGAGTTATGGTAAAATCTTCTATCATTATAGATTTACCTATTTCTCTTTTAAGCTCTATTAATTTATCTAATTTGTTGCTGTGTTACCAGGTACAAATGTACAATTGTCGTCATCTTCCAAGTGGATTAACCCCCTTTTATAACTATGAAAACTCCCTTTACCTACAGTAAAATGTCTCTCACCCTAAAGTCTGGTTTGCCTAATATGAAGTATTACTATACCAGCTTTCTCTCAGTATTATTGTAGTATATATTTTCCTTCTGTTAGAATTCAACCATCTTATGTTCTTATATTTAAGGTATCTCTTACAAAGCATATTGTTAACTTTTTAAAATTCAGCTTTTAAATATCTGTCTTTAATGGGAGCATCTGGTCCACTTATATTTAAAGCAATTGGTGATATAGATTTAAATCTTTCCATCTTATGATTTTCTATTCATTCCATCTATTTTATGCTCCTTCTCTCTCCCTTTAATGAAATAATTTGTCATTCAATTTTCACCCTCTGTCTTGTTACTAAATAATTTTTAACTCTTCTTTTAGAAATATGTATCCCTCACTTAACAGAATCTAATTAGGACTTTTACATCTTCAGATAATTTAACATACTTTAAACATTTCACTCTCTTCATATTTTTGCACTATTTTTGTTATAACTTTTAATTCTATGTATATTTTAAAGTCAACAAATACTCTTATTGTTTTCCTACAACCAATATCCATTTACAGTTAGCCTGATATTTATTTCCATTGTTCTTTACTCTTCTGTATTTCAAAACTTTCATTTGGGATCATTCTTCTTCTTCTGCCTGAAGAACCCAAGTATTTCTTTTGCTTCAGATTTGCCATGACAAATTCTGCCAATTTTTGTTGGTCTACAGTCTTTCCTTTATAAATAATGCTTTTACTGGGTAACAAAATTTTAGTTCAGCAATTGTTTTCTTTGGTACTTTAGGGATGCTATTTTACTGTCTTACAAATTCCTTTACTTTTGTTAAAAAGTCATCTGTCAGTCTTATCATTGCTCATTTGAAGGCAATGTATCTGTCCACCCCTGCTCCCAACAGCTTTTAAGGTTTTTCTTTGCTTTTTGTCAATTTTGCTGTGATGCATCTAGGTAGGTTTACTTTGTATTTATCCTGCTTGCAGTTCATAGATATTTTTGAATCTATGAACTGATAGCTGTTTTACTTTGGAAAATTCTTAGCCAGTATCTCTTTAAATATTGCTTTCTCCCCATTCTTTCTCCAATTACACATAAGACAGTCTCAAAATATACTACTTCTCTAATACATTTCTTCATCATATCACCTATTTTCTACAGTATAATGATGGTAGTATTTCAAACTTCTTGTCTGATATTCCAGAATCTGAATTACACTTGTTGATTAATTTCTACTGAGCACAAGACATAAACAGGCACTCCACAGATGAAGAAATGTAAGCAGCGTGGCAAAACCCTGTCTCCACAAAAATAAAAAAAAAAAATAAAAAAAAATAAAAAAAAATTACAAAAATTAACCAGGCATGGTGACGTGCACCTGGAGTCCCAGATACTTCGGAGGCTGAGGTGGATGACCTGAGCCTAGGAGGTTGAGGCTGCAGTGAACTGTGAATGCACCACTGCACTCCAATCTGGGTGACAGAGTGAGACCTTGTTTCAAAAACAAACATAGGAAAAGATGCTCAAAGTTAGTTATTAGTAACAACAGGAATGAAAATTTAAGCCCCAATGTGACACTACTTGGGGCCAACCAAACTGAAAAATTTAAGACATCTGACAATAGCCAACTGTTTGCAAAAATGTGAAGGACAGGAACAATTATATGCTACTCTTGGGAATTGCAAATTAGTATAACCACTTTAAAGATAATTACGTAATATTTAGTGAAACTGAAGAAATTAATGTCCCCTAGTACCAGAAATCCCACTTTTAGATATAAATACTAGAGAAACTCTTACAGGCACTAACACATTCAGGGTTCTCTTATCCTGGATAAAATTGTGCAATATTTAGAGAGAATGATTGTATGTATATAAAGGTTCAAAACACACAAAACTAAGCAATGTTGTTTGCAAATAGTAGACTTTTAATATATCATGTCACAAAATTATGACAAAAAGCAAAGGAATAATATCAAATTCAGGATAGTAATTACCTCTGGAAACAGAACACACAGTTGAGAAAGGGACACAGAGGGCTTCCAAAGCATTCATAATGCTCTGTTTCTTAAACCAGGAGGCAGGTGGAAAGAGGAGAAGAACCTTCTTTGAAATGTGTATTTCATTTTAAAGTTATTTAAAAAGAAAAACGTATCTGGACAAAAATGCACCAAACTCTCTTCTTTGGCTAAGGAGAGGATTACTGGTGATCTGTAGTGTCTAAAGTTACATGGTGCTGCAAATTGAGTAAGTATGACTGCAAGCAGGAAGTAATAAAAGTTGATTATTAGCTTTACTCTGTAAAACTAAGTTTTTGATAAAATTTAACATTTTCTAAAACATAAGAAAATCCTTTAAATGTTTGGAATTTTGAATCAAGAATAGGGCATTAATAATAATCACACACACACACACAAATTAGAGGTTAGTGAAAGAAGTCCTCTCCAGTGCCAGGTGCTCTGGGTTAAAGGCTCCTCAATCAAGTGAGTATAATCTTTATTTTGCCTTGGCTGCCTATAAATCCAGAGAGGAGATGTAAACATACATACACTAGACTAAACAGCGGCTAAAAAGTGGCCACTACTTACTCTCCCACTCACACATACCATGTAAGTCTGTGGGAAAAAACTTACAACTAAACTAAGGAACTCAAGTAAAGTTTTCTGAAAATAACCCAGAGCTGACAAGTCAGTAGGAGGGCCTGGATGGTTTCAAGACACAGTTTTTAACCAAGACTTGGACCTCCAACTGTTTTCTTAAACAAAGATTTACATCCCATCCTTGGCTAAATTACTTATAAATTAATCAAATTAATTACTCAGAGTGGATAAGCAGGAGGCTGGACAAGATAGTGCTGATGTCAGCCAATGAAGTCTGTGTTGTTTTAACTAAATATATCAGCTCAGTTTTAAACAGATCTACTGTGCACAAATATGGTAACAGACCCACAATCCTTCCCAAAATATTACTTCTCTTTCCTGTCCTGGGAACATACATACCTACTTTGAATATATCTGACATAAAAATGTTAAATTGTCTACAACAAACTCATACTTCATAACAATGCTTCATTTATTTTTTTAAAAAGTAGGCTTTATTCTACTTAATGATATTCTAAGGTGTCAAGAAATGTTTTTAAGTAAATATGCAAATAGGTTATTTAGAGCACAAGTACGAAAGCACACAACTTCACTTGAGTATTTGTAGACCAATGCAATTCAAGTATTTCTTTTGGTTTTAAAATATTTCTATAGTATATCTTGAAGAAGATAAAAGGAAACTAAATTACCTCTTACAAGTCTAACAAGTAGAACTTTTAACTTTGTCCCATGATATCAAACTTAAGGGTATCACTTCCTTGTTTTCTAAATCAGGACTCATTTTATGTTATGCTTATTTATATTTTACAGCTGTTGCCTTCCCAGTTACCAAAGAACAAAAAAGCCTTCCACTGGGAAACAGGCTTTTACAGTTGCGAATCAAAAGAAAAGATTTTTTTCTAAATAATTAGAAGGTTACAAAATAGTTAGGTTATATTTTTTAATTCACAAATTTACTATTCTGGGTCACCTTCGAGTAATGGAAATCTCTGTTTAAACATTCTTCTGGCAATGGGCACCAAGCATTAGGTCTTATTTCCAAGCTTTACCAGCTGGGTTTTGTCATTAACATTTATTAACAATCTAAGATATGGCTTTCACCATCTAATCCGTACTACACAAATGTTTTGTATGGCTCTCCAGAGGGTTTTGATGTGACAAATTACTGGCAGAGATTACAGCCCCGTGGCTATTCACCAGAGGCAATGTAAAATTAACATGGTACTAATCCAATTTAAACAAGAAGTTGCACCAACAATCTTCTGAACAAAACCAGATAGATGATTCCAAAATTATATTCAAGCACAATAAATGTGTTTTTAATAAAAAATTTAAGGAAAAAAAACTGAGTAATTTTCACACACATGAAATGTGCCTATTTGATGAAGTTATTAATTTTAATCTTACTAAAACAGTTAGGGGCAGAGCACAACTCACTATGGTAACCCCAAGGTCTATTACTTTTCTTCTTAAAGTGTTGCATCTCAGTGTGGTCTGCAGAACATCAGTGATTCCTAGTGACCTCAAAATGTGTTTACAGAGGTGCCTCTAAAGCAGAATGTTTGTGGGATAAGGATTAAATTGGTTTGCAGTGAAAAAGCAATGAGCATCTCTGCACTCAAAGAACTTTTCTTTCATGAAGTATAAGTTTCAGAATTGAACCACTAATTTAAAACTTTTTTTTTCCTTTTCTTTACAAAAGGTATCTGAATGTGATATCCTCCTTATTTGAATAAAATAGCTAAAATTACTTTGCAATGCTTTTTGGGCAAGACGGTAGGAAATACACAGGAAGAAGGTTAAATAAAAAATGGATTAAATGGAAAAAAGATCCAGAAGATAACAAAAGTATATGAGGATGCGTGTGTTAGGAAGGAGGAATTCTTACATTGGAGCCTTTCACACTGAATCTTCTTTTAAAGGAGTCTCCTTCAATACCCCAGTGTAAAACTAATCAAAAGCCAGGAATTTGGGGGATTCTATTCAGAACACTGTTTGTTTACTTATATTTTTTGAAACTACCTCAAATGGTGAAAAACTTAAAGAATGTAATCTATAATATACACACATGAACATGACAAAGTAAAAAGTTCTTGCATAGATACTTCTCAATAAAAAAACACGTCAATTAGAATGAGATTAAGTTTCAATAATTAATGATTATTCAGTTCTCCACAGAAAATGCCCTAACCAATAGTTAACAGTTTTCTCCCTTTTCAGCTGATTTGGGTAATGTGTAATGACTGTTCACTACTCAGCTTCTTCAATGGAAGCACTATCTTCCACTTCTTCCCCCTCTACTCTCCTTTTAAAAACTTGAAATGATTTCCTATCTAGTAGTGTTATTTGAAGCATTTTCTCTTTGAAATATTTCTCCCTTAGCTTTGAGTGACATATGTGGTGATAGCCCCCAGTGGTCCCCTTGTTTTTCTAATACTTGCTGACTTCATTTACATTTCTTAACACCCTGCTATATTCTAAGTATCAGTCCTCCTAGGTGAACTTTAAGTTCCACATGGGAGCAACTGCTATATCCATAGCATCCCACTGTGCAAGGTGCATAGCAGGCTCTCAATAAGCACTTGCTGAATGAATGAAAGAATGAACTAACTACAGATGTTTCTTCATCTCAATGTACTCACATTCCTTTATACTCAAACTTGGGAAGTTTACCTGCTGACACTCTTGCACATCTGCACATTTAGCCCTTCATACTTTTTCCTTCTGTAGTTTTCTACAGAATGTCTAACTATCACTGCATAACAACATCCCTCAATTATGCACACTTAAGAATTTTGACTCTCAGTCACAGAGCCCTCTAGTATTTGTTCTGTTCATCAATATCCAAAGCTACTGTCCAATTAGGTCCCCACTGACTGAACGCACCACCACCACAGAATGGCTTTATGGCTCATCTCTTTTTAACAAGTTACTTAACATTTACTGAGCACATACTATGTATCAAACACTGTATTAAATACACACTTTAAAACCACTCGTTTAATTCTCAGAATAACCTGTGGAAGAAAATTTCTCATTGTTCAAATGAAGAGACTAATTAGAGAGGTAGAACCAAAACTCAACCTAGCTCTCTTGACTCCAGGGTCATGTTCTTAATTACTATTTATGCTGCTTTTGATGGAGTTTATATCTCGTTACCTTTAACAGCCATTCTCATCATATTTCCTTGGCCCCAATTCCACAGGGACTCCTCTCTATTATACTATATGCAACTTAAATATCTTGGCAGCAGGACCATATATTAGCTGCTTCTCTCTCAAAATCACTTTAATTCTCATTACCAGACCGGGTTTCTCTTGTGGTCAATGATGCCATTTTCCTTCTTAGGATATACCAACTCACCTAACTCAGTACTCTCGTCAGAGTGGCTAATTTTCTTCTAGATATTCTTTCATTCCTTGACTTCAATGGACTAAGACCATAATATCATAAAAGGGAAAGAAGCCTCAGGCTGGATTCCTCAAAAGCTTTCAATACTAGGTCTATCACTTAGTACCTATGTGATCACATGAAACTTAACTTCTTTAAGTCTCAGTTTCTTCATCTATTAGGCTGGTGCAAAAGTAATTGCAGTTTTTGCCACTTTCACTTTTGCACCTTTACCGTTTTACTTTTGCACCAACCTAATAAAACGGGAATATTACCTGCTATATAGGGATCTTTGTCACGATTAAATGATAAATTCTGAAGGGCTTGGTGCTACACTTGGCACAAAGTAAGCCTTCAATACACGCTAATTGCTCTACCAGTATCATCATAATGATCTTCACATTTTCTCTACTTATTTCCTTCATTAGCTTTCTTTTTTCTTTCTTAAACATAAGAATTCCAAGTTCTAGCTGGCACAACTTTAAACACTACCTCTGCAAAGGATTCCTTTATGTCTATTTTTAAGCCCAATCATTCTTTCTAACTGGTAGCCAAATTTCATTCTGTAAAAATTAAAACATCCAAATTTGCAAATCCTATCTCCTTCCCACCCTCCAAACAGCTTTTTCGTAACCATATTTCCCAAACTGGACCAGACACTGAAGATTGGGCCCTTGGCATCATCTTTGACAAGAATCTTCTTGTTGCATTGCTACTGCTACTACTTAAGTTCCAGCCCTTATCACCAGAAATGACTTAGAAAACGGGTCCTCCTCTGTTTTATAAGAAGAGCCTATGCTTTCCCACTTTATGCCTCTTTGCTATGATCATTCTATTCAGTATATTCACATTTCCCCCACTACTTTCCTAAATCACAACCAATTCCTCTATTAAAATCTTAAGTATCTATCTCCAGAGGCCTATCACAAATACCTCCTCTCCTATGACACCTTTCCAACTCCTGAGTACTCTATATGGTCTGCGTCAAGGCTCTTACTATTAGGCAGTAAATTTTATATTTATGGTTGTTTCTTCCTTGTTACTAAATTGCAAGCTCCGTGATGGAAAGGCCAATGTCTTGCATAGATTTACACCTGGTATAATATTACTTTATACTTATTATACATGTAAGACACTGCTTTCAATACAGGAGACTCTTAGTACCACACATAATGTCTATCCTTAGTCCTGTCAGTATTAACATAGTCACATGGCACATTATTTTATATCTATATCTACCTGTCTTCATTTGTAATGCTTACAATCCCAACTCCTCTGTCATCTATGTTAGGGTAAACTATCTACCCTAGTTTTTAATTCTCATGTAGACTGGTAGTACTTTATGAAAGGGGTAAGCATTTAGTATAATAGCATAATGATATTTAATAGTATTTGACGCTTATGGAGACACATTAAGAAAACTACAAACTTGAAAGACCCTATGTGTGAAATTTCATTCAGAATAAAACTGACACATTAAGTAAAAGTGAACTTGGAATAAATGAACCATTATTACTCTCTAAAAGATTTAGGTCAGTTAGGGTTAGATTCAAAATAAAAATCTTATTCATAATTTCTTCAAATGATTAAGATCAAATATGTCCAAAATTAAGATTAATTTCTTCTGAAGCACACAGCATTTGTTGATTGGTAGCAGGAAAGAAAAAAAATATAACAATTCAGAAAACTTCTATCAAGGTTTTTAAACTCTTTAAAAATCATGCAAAAATTCCTTGTAATTCCTTTTCTTGACTGAATTACTGTGTCTTAAGAATAACATTTGAAATATATTCTTAAACTTGACAAAATGTTCAAGTTATCCTTAAATTTCGTCCTAAAAGGCACTCCCTGTGGAAAGTTTAATCCTAAGAAAGAAAAGAGTGGTTGTTTTATAAGTGAAAGTAAAATAAATTATTCCCAGTTTCTTCTGGGGAAAGGGATAGCTGGCATTTTTTTTTTAAAGACACAATTGTTTCTAACTATAAAAAAGAAAGATCTTGCCTTTATAACATATTTTTATAAAAACCTCTAATCTCAAAAAATAGCAATATTCAAATGCAGACATCTGAATGTAACAGATATTGCCAAACATGCGAATTTGCAAAGAAACAAGGGAAAAAGATATAAAAAGAATAAGCTATAAACTACATACCTGTTTAAGTCTGGCAAGTTCTTTCAAAGCTCGTCCCCACTGCTGCTTGTAATGCAGTTTAGACTTAGTTGCAGATTCCAACTTTCTTTCAAGTTCAACCTAACAGTGATTAAAATCATATCAAGTGAAACACTATACCACTGTGTACAACCACTGAAAGATAATATATACAAAGAGTCTGGCTTAAGAAAAGAGTTTATACAGTGTAACATACGACATAATCTAAAACTGTTATATAATTTACTATAAATATTATGGCACATGAACATTTTCTTGTTTAAAATATAGTCTTATTTTTATTGCCTAACAGTCTATCCTAAAAAGAACTGAATTAGTCTTAACCTCCAGACAGTTACTATAAATGTATTTAAACATATATATTATATAAAGATCATGGAGTGAGAAATACATTCATTTTTTACAAAAAACAGTTCTAACTGTTAACATTCCAATTTAGCTGGCACTCTAAATCTTAGAAGCCAAATTTTCTTTTTGGAGGCCTATCTTCATATGGAATTTTGTCTTATGAAGACAGCCAGTAGAGATGCTTTTATAACTGTATTTTGGCAAAATTGTGAAACTCTGAAACCAGTGAAATGTTTTATCAGAAAGCAGTCTACTAAGAAAGAGTACAAAGTCAAAAATATTTTAAGAATGTTAACATAAAGCCAAGAGTAAGAAAAATAATGTTCCTTAATAACACACATTCTATTTTCTATTTTTCCTCAAATATATAAAGAAAAACATTAAAGTGATTCAATTAAAAATATGATTATTTATACTTGCAGCAGGCAATCTGTTGTACATGAACTGAAGCCAACTTGGCTATGTTTTGGAATGTACTCAGTGTTTCAAACCAAGTACCAAACAAATTCATGTAGCCAACAGATAGTTTTACTATTAAGTGATAATGTAATAATCTGCTTGAATTAGAGTAAAACACTGTTACTCTGAACCGGTCTAATTTTTATATCAAGTCTAGTTTTTCCCATACATATAGCTTGTAGTATTTTACAGGAAAACAAAAATGAAGATACTATCCAAAAATTCCAACTTCAGAAAACTCATATGAAAAATAAAATGAAAGGAAAAGCAGATGGCCAAATTCCCTTCACAGAAGTGCAGAACATTTTCTGCAGTAATATATGACCACATGGAGTCAAGGTCTTTTCTGCTTTACAAATCCCTAGTGCTTGGATTTAAATGTGTTGACATTTCACAACTAGACTCAAGCATCTTAAGTTGAATAATACTGCTGAGAT